>NC_143566.1:86167500-86325000 GCF_054136105.1 Typopeltis vanoorti
AGTATCTAACGCATTTTTTTTTTATTTATTCGTATTGGGTTCCTCTTCCTCCCCCTTGGGGAGAGGGGATTGGTAACCGTCTTTTAAATTTGTGCTTTAAATGAATTCTCCTGTCAGTGTTCAAAAGAACTATATTCAGAGAGACATTTTTGATCTAAAAATGAAACAGCTGTATTAGTTCAAAAGAATGTAACAGTTATCGCATTTTTTATTCTAGCGCAAATGTAGATTCTTTCAAGATTTCCTCATATTCTACTAATATAGTTATAAACAGGGCTTTTTTTTTTCCAGCCGAAACGCGTTCCGGTAAACTTTTAGGACTTTAATGGTCCCAAAACACGTATTTTATAAGTATTTCAAAACTAGGACTGCCTCCATTTTAAATTCTCAGTTATGATCGTTAACAACGTAAATTAAGGGTCATCTTTGGTTCACCTAATCTGAACCTCGAAGTTTTTGATTAGAATCGATAATCGGCCAGAAGTTATGGTAGTTACCGGAAGCGGAACTTCTATATGAACAAGCATACAAACAGTCGTTCTCTACGCATGTAGAGTCGCATTTTTACAACGTGGGTGAGTGAGGTTGACGTGTTTCATGGAAGTTTCATTAGTTTTACGCGCTGAATAGTAAAATAACACAATTTTTCTCTTCCGCTCCCGCACCTGTTCCCGCGACAAAGCTCGAGAACAGTAAGTGTAGTGATAGTGATGAGACAAAAACAGACCTGATGGACAGTAATAGAAAAACTGGAAAGATAAAACAAGTGGCTGCTACGGTTGCTACAAAGACAACTATGACGAGTAAAGACGCATAAGAAGATCTGCCCAACTGTTGGACTGTAGACCAAAAAGCTGATTTTTGCAACAAAAATGAATGGCTGTTGGTGGAGAATATAAACATTGTTAATATAAATATAAACAAGTTTGGGAGTAGATAGGAATAAGCAAAGTATTCAAATTTCTCATTATGGCAGGAATAAAAAAGAGCAAATGACTGCACTACGTAAAAAAATTCACGATCATACGAACAGTTCAGCTCACATTGCTATCGCTGAAATTATAGATTCTGCAAAAGAACGAAAACTGGAGGTAGCTTATTCAAAAGCATTTGAACATGAGAAAGAAGTCATTTGTAGAATCTTCAGAACAGTATATAAAGTTGAAAAGAAAATCCAGGCTTTCAATGACTTTGAATCAGACATTGACCTCCAAGAATTGAATGGCAGTGACATGGGTCGAATTCTACATTCTACAAATGCTTGTATGAATATAACAAATCATATTGGAACTGAAATGAAAATCCTTTTTTAAAAAATAATAGAGTCAAACTGTGAGATTTCCCTTTTGATTGAGGAAAGCACCACTATGAGCCAGCAAAACAAGATAAAAAACAGAGACAAGACCGAAAGAGTAATGTATGAGGGCCTTTTGAATAAAATAAAGATAATAACAAGTATTGATTTGTTTTGGATCTTGGATTGATGTGTGATGCTCTCCAAGAATTGTCAGAGCTTAATGTTGAACTGTAAGCAAGGGATATTACACTCTACAAAGCTCATAGCAGTATATCAAGGCAGATTCGGCTGTTTGAAAACAGAAAAGTCAATGGCGGGCCTTTTTATCTTGAAGCTGTACAAGCAGTTGAAAACCAACACTTTAAAGGAATGACTTTGGAGAAGAGGGTAACCAGTCGATCAACAAATGTGAATCGTTCTTTTGATCCTACAAGATTTTATGACGGCTTGAAACAACGAATTGAAAATCGCCTTTTATCTGCAGAAGAGAATGCAAATTCCGGAATGGACGAAAGTATTGTATCCAGAATGTTGGCCAGACGCTGCTGAAAGGAATGTTACTTTGAGTGAGACTGAAGTGGAGAGTTTGTGTAAGAGGCTAAGAATTCCAGAACGAAAGGTTGTTAGAGGTTTTCGTGAATTCCTGACAGAGAAGAAAATGTCTGCTGCACTAGCGCAGTTAATCAACACTATCAACAGCTTCCCCATTTCATCAAGCTGGTTCATCAAAGCTGGTTGGGCCTCTGCTTGTTTTTCAACCCTTACATTACGTCAAGTCTTGGTTCCCGAAAGGCAGATACGAAGAGTAAGGAACGAACTCTTGAAGATGGCAACACCAGTGTGATGAACCCAATTTGGAAGCTATTGTGAAAATTAAGGTTCTGTATTTTTAAAACCTTTCTTCATCTTTGCTTTAATGTTTAATATTTAATTTCCATTTGATATATATAATATCCATTTGTCAAAAGTGAAAGAACGAGAGCTTCAAAGACCTGGCATGTTTCGATTTTCTTGTGTTGCGAGATGAGATGGTAGAGTTCCGGTAAACTTATATTTGGAAAAAAAAGCCCAGGTTATAAATATAGCATCGACTAAAATTAAAATTTTTAAATCGAAATTTATTTAAAACTGTTTTATTTGACTAAATGAATCATGAATTTTTTTGCATTCTTTGTAACACCATTTCAAAGTTTATATATGGAAACATGACATTTTGGTGTTTCAAAGGTGGGTTTTAAGGTTCGTGTTTGACTAATTCTCTGCATGTAGTTGATGACTTGTACTTCATTAAAAACTACATCAAGCACAATTCTGTGAACAACCCTCCAACCAATAATCTTGAGATCACTGGCTTAGAGGTGTTCACCAGCTCGGCTGGCAGACTGAAAATCTACTCTGCTTACAACCCACCCCTAAAAACTCTATTACACTCTGACCTAAATGCCATCTTATGCGTCAGACAACCCACCATTATAAGCGGGGGATCTGAACTCCAAGTATCCTGCATGGAATTGCAGATCCACCAACAAGAACGGTTGCATCCTTTCCAACTTCATAGGATCACACAATGCTGTTGTGGCAGGCCCCACCGAACCAACTCATCTTAGTACGTTTGGAACAGCGGACATCCTGGATAGAGCTATCCTGCGGAACATTAATCTTCAATACAGCCTAAGATCATTAAATGAGTTGTCATCTGATCACAACCCAATACTACTTCTGATAGGAAGACAAGAATACCTGTCTCCTCCCCCTCACTCTTATATATCGTGAGATAGATTGTCGGAAGTGCTCAGGGATAGTATTGGCCCTGTTCCTCACATTCGTACAAAAGACGACATAGAATCTGCAGTTACAAGCCCCCCCCCCCCAACTAATTAACTCCTCCATAACGGTAGCCACATTCTACAAATCTGTCCACAAGCCTGATCGTCTGCCTGAAGACATTATTAACTTGATCAAGGAGAAAAACAGAGCCAGGAAAAGATTTTGTAACACTCGTGCGCCTCTATCTCACCTACTGATCACTCTGTCTGGAAATTACTAAGAAACATCAAAAACAAAGGCAAATCTCTTCCCCCAATACTCTCTGACCAGGGCCTTGTACACACTGATGAGGACAAGGTAGAGGGGCCATGGCAAGAAATTTGGAAGAGCAGTGCAAATCTGCACATGCAAATCTAGACTTCAATCACATATAAAAAATTCACAGACAGGTCAAACACTCATTCAAACTTCCTGATACCAGTACTGACCACATTGTACCCACATCACTTGGTGAAATATATAATATTATTAAAAACTTGAAGAACAAAAAACTTGATCACCCTGTTTGAGATGCCAGACGGCATCTCAAACAGGGTGACCAAGCTGTTGCCTCGAAAAGCTGTAGTGCACCTGACCATTATAATAAATGCAATCTTAAGATTTCACTATTTTTCTTCCACCTGGAAACTGGCTGATGTAATCCCTATACATAAGCCAGGCAAGGACCCACACCTACCGCAAAATTATCGTCCAATCAGTCTTATCTCCAAGGTAAGGTTGCGGAGAAGGTCATCCTCTGACGACTCCAACCTCAGTAAATGACCTAAACATCCTCCCTAAAGAACAGTTTGGTTTTCGGTAACACCATAGTACTACCCAGCAAATCCACAGAATTGTGAAATACATCACCACCAGCTATAACTGGCGCCAGTGCACAGGAGCTGTTTTCCTAGATCTATCCAAAGCATTTGACAAAATCTGGCATTTCGGACTCCTACACAAACTTATCTCAGTCGGTATCTCACTAAAAATGGTTCATCTAATCCATTCATATCTTCCGAATAGATCAATACAAGTCAAAATCAACGGTTCTACCTCATCCCAGCGACATATCTTTGCTGGAGTTCCGCAGAGATCCCTACTAGCTCCATTGCTGTTTTCTATACACATGTCGGACATCCCGAACAATCCGATGTCTTCCATCTTGGCCCTGTATGCGGACGATACAGCAATATTATCCAGATCTCTCCGACCACATTTCATTACCAGAAAGCTTCAAGAAAACCTTCTAAAGTTGGAGGGTTGGTTCTCCAAATGGAGATTGGAAGTCAACCCCCCAAAGAAGCTCAACCATTCTTTTCTCGAAAAGGCCAACATCTCCTGCAGGAAATGTGTTACTATTCAATACTAAAATTCCCTGGCAAACAGAAACAAAATACCCGGGTGTAATTCTTGACAAAAAGCTATCTTTCAACCAACACATCAAGTCTACGTGCGCAAAGGCATCTAAAGCCATCGCAGAGATCTATCCGCTAATTAATAGAAATAGCAAGCTCAGCAACAGCATCAAATTGCAGCTGACAATTCGTCTTATAATCACTTATGCTTCTCCAGCCTGGAGTCACACCTCTAATACTAACATCATCAAGATACAACGAGTACAAGTGCTTGAGAATGATTCTGAACGCCCATGGTATGTTAGAAACAATCAACTTCACAGAGATATAACTTCAACAATAATAATAAACTTTCGTGAATTATAAAAGCACTTCAACAGAAACGATCTTAGTTAAGGAATAGGGACAGCCGACAGATATTGCAAACAGTTCAACTTTAAAAGAGCAATTTCAAATCTTTCTTTAACAAATTGCAATCGGGATTATTCAGAAGTTTCTAGAAACGTTATTAGAAAGCTGTTAACGTTCTCAACCGATATCAATGAACTTCCGTAGCTCAGTCGGTATAGACGAAGCCCTTCGGTCGGAAAGAACCGTGTTCGATTCGTGACGTGAGTAACCTTTATCTGGTCTCTTTCGACGAAAGGTGAATTAGCCAGTCTCATACGAAGAAAGAGGGGTTTTTTTTTTTTCACCCGGAAACGCCGCTTTTTCGTCCCCCAGAACAGGCAAACCGGCCCCGTGAACACACCCACGCGCGCGCGCGCGCGCGCGGATTACAGTCAGGAATACTTAAGACACAGCCACAGGCCTGATTCGTCAGCTATGCCGGTCCCGAGCTCGGATAAAATTAGGGGTGATTGAGATGGTTCCGTACCTCCCAGGAGAAAAGGGGCGCATCATACGAAGTTGTATCATCATACGAAATAAAATAAAAAAAAAAAAACGATATTAATATATTGGCGCTAGAGTACGACGAAAAACAAAAAAAAAGCTAAATTTGGAAGCGAATTAGATGTGGAGGTAGATAATTAAGACAACCAAATTCTACGCGATGAAAATGAAGAACATCAGTGGATTCTTACCGAAATGAAAATGTAAAAAATGTTATTAAGCTATCTTACAGTCTTCCCCCCCCCCACACACACTTCCGATTCTATTTAATGCACATGTATAGTACTCAATATTAACTTTCGTTTTTTGTGTTAATAAAAAAACCTTTTTTTATTAGGTGATTTCCCCCTCCCACTCAGGAAACGTTATAATCCTTTATACCGTGGCTATGAATTTTTTATATTCTATTTTTATGTTTCTTGTATTTCTTATATAGAAAGCCACTTCCGGCCTTCACGAAGCAGGGAGGGTGTCTCACACCAGGCTATGAAATGTATTTCCCACTTAATCACAAAAATCCATGTCCACGGCGTGATTCGAACCCGCGCGCTGTTGGTTGGTAAGCAGATACGCATACTCGGCCAACCATGTCGGGTGTTATTGAAATAGTGTTTGAAACGCATTTGAAAGCCTAGTCAACAGCGATCTAATCCCACGTTTCATTTATGATTTTGATTTTATGATTCTTTGAATAATTTATATATATATATGTGTGTGTGTGTGTGTGTGTAAAAAGATTTTTACCTTGGGTATAATATATGTTAAAGATACCAAGCTATTTTAAATATAAACCTGGTTTTTTACTCCATTTCCCAAGTAAGCAAACAGACAAGTCAGTCAAGTTTGCGCCTGCAAGTGTTGCAAGTCTAGCTGACCAAATCTAGGGTCAAGTAGACTTGCATATATTTATATTTTGTATTTTAAATATAAACATTTATATTTATATTTTAAATATAAACCAGGTTTATATTTAAAATAGCTTGGTATCTTTAACATATATTATACCCAAGGTAAAAAACTTTCTACATCTATCTCTCATCCTGAGATTTTTATTTAATAAGGTCAAAGCACCTTATGGTAACTTGTTTTGGTAAAATATTCATAAGCTCTGTATTACTTAAAACTTAGTATGGAGGTGAGATGTGAAGGAAGTCCTTTTTAGGACTTCCAGGGTAACAATTAGCAATGCTGAACCGAGGAAGTAAACTGAGGTTCGGCTGTTGCTGTTATCCTGGGTGTGAGTTTTTGAGTTCGCTCCCTTAGGGTTTTTGCCTTAAGGGAGCACCTTGAGTCTCCGGGGAAGGTGTTCTCCGGCAGGGCCCGCTGAGGGGTTCTTGTCGGTGAATTATTTTCCTCGGAATTTGAGCGGTTCTGCTCAGGAGTCGGGGAGCCCGTTGGGGTGCTTGAACGAGGCGGCCGACACTGAGTGGAACCAACGCTGAGCGGTTCTGCTTAAACGGGGAGCCCGTCGGGGTGCTTGGACGGGGCGGCCGTCAATGAGCGGAACCAACGCTGAGACATGAACGGTCTTTCGCCCACTATGGAGTGGCCTAGAGATCGTCCGATTTTTTGAGATTTTACCCTTTACTTACTAATCAGGGTAACAATTAGCAATGATGAACCAAGGAAGTAAACTGAGGTTCGGCTGTTGCTGTTATCCTGGGTGTGAGTTTTTGAGTTCGCTCCCTTAGGGTTTTTGCCTTAAGGGAGCACCTTGAGTCTCCGGGGAAGGTGTTCTCCGGCAGGGCCCGCTGAGGGGTTCTTGTCGGTGAATTATTTTCCTCGGAATTTGAGCGGTTCTGCTCAGGAGTCGGGGAGCCCATCGGGGTGCTAGGATGGGGCGGCCGACACTGAGTGGAACCAACGCTGAGCGGTTCTGCTTAAACGGGGAGCCCGTCGGGGTGCTTGGACGGGGCGGCCGTCAATGAGTGGAACCAACGCTGAGACATGGACGGTCTTTCGCCCACTATGGAGTGGCCTAGAGATCGTCCGATTTTTTGAGATTTTAATCTTTACTTACTAATCAGGACTCCCAGGGTAACAATTAGCAATGCTGAACCGAGGAAGTAAACTGAGGTTCGGCTGTTGCTGTTATCCTGGGTGTGAGTTTTTGAGTTTGCTCCCTTGGGGTTTTTGCCTTAAGGGAGCACCTTGAGTCTCCGGGGAAGGTGTTCTCCGGCACGGCCCGCTGAGGGGTTCTTGTCGGTGAATTATTTTCCTCGGAATTTGAGCGGTTCTGCTCAGGAGTCGGGGAGCCCGTTGGGGTGCTTGAACGGGGCGGCCGACACTGAGTGGAACCAACGCTGAGCGGTTCTGCTTAAACGGGGAGCCCGTAGGGGTGCTAGGACGGGGCGGCCGTCACTAAGTGGAACCAACGCTGAGACATGGACGGTCTTTCGCCCACTATGGAGTGGCCTAGAGATCGTCCGATTTTTTGAGATTTTACCCTTTACTTACTAATCAGGGTAACAAATGGCAATGCTGAACCAAGGAAGTTAACTGAGGTTCGGCTGTTGCTGTTATCCTGGGTGATGAGTTTTTGAGTTCGCTCTCTTAGGGTTTTTGCCTTAAGGGAACAATTTGAGTCTCCGGGGAAAGTGTTCTCCGGCACGGCCCACTGAGGGGTTCTTGCCGGTGAATTATTTTCTTCGGAATTTGAGCGGTTCTGCTCGGTGGTGGCGTGTGGGTGGATGGCCATCACTGAGTGGAACCAACGCTGAGATATGGACGGTCTTTCGCCCACTATGGAGTGGCCTAGAGATCGTCTGATTTTTTGAGATTTTACCCTTTACTTACAAATCAAGACTTCCAGGGTAACAAATGGCAATGCTGTAGCCAATGAAGTTTTAACTGAGGCTCGGCTATTGCCGTTACCCAGTCATGACTAGAGCTTTTTAGCTCAATAACACTCCATCCACACAGATTTACTTCATTCAGATGACGGGATTAAGAGTCAAGGACTCAGTCCATCCCCCAGTTCTTATAAGAACTATAAGAAAACTTAGTATTTCTTAACCTGGCTCCCACTGATGAGACCTCGATAGGGGTCGGAACTGGTGGGATCTGGCTTTGAGAGGCTCTTCTTGGGGATACGTTTTTGCCTGTCTCTGAGTGGGGCCACCGCTGAGATTATGGCTCTGGCTGGTGGTGGGGTGAGCCTGCCACTGGGTAGAGCCAACGCTGAGAAGTTCTTCTCGGTGACGGAGTGAGCCTGTCACTGAGTGGAACAATGCTGAGTTGGACGGTCTTTCGGCCACTAGGGATCGTCCTAATTTTTAGAGAGATCTTTACTTAAATACACCTCAATAAAGGTCGAAACCGGTGGGGCTATTATGAGTTCGCTCTGTTAAAGTTTTTGCCTTAAGGGAGCAATTTGATTCTCCGGGGAAAGTGTTATCCGCCACGGCCGGGTGATGGGCTTTGTCGGTGAATGCTTTTCTTCGGAATATGAGCGGTTCTACTCAGTGGTGGTGGTGAGTGGAAGGCCATCACTGAGTGGAGCCAACGCTGAGATGGACGGTCTTTCGCCCACGATTGAGTGGCCTAGGGATCGTCCGAATTTTTAGAGACGGCTTTACTTATTCATAAGTTCGAAACCGGTCTGGGTAGTGGCCCCTTGCCTTTAATACATAGCATCATACATCTGCTCCAGGAGATGTGCTTTGCATTAAGGGTAAATACTAAAGAATAGTGATCAGAGCTTATTCTACCTTTACCACGAGTTGCCTTGGACTTGCACTACGTGCAGGATCAGCTAGACTTGTAACACTTGCAAGCGCGCGCAAACTTGACTGACTTGTCTGTTTGCTTACTTGGGAAATGGAGTAAAAAAACCAGGTTTATATTTAAAATAACTTGGTATCTTTAACATATAATATATATGCGTTCTCTTTCCAATTGGCTTATATTTTAGTATTTGTTTAAGATATCGGAGCCATTCGGTTTACATGTTCAATCCATTTTTCTTTATGATTGTTTAGTTTTATTTCTATTGATTTTGTTTTTAGTTCTTTTAAAATGTCTTGGTTCCTTTTTTGGTCTAATAATGTGTATTTTGCAGTTCTCATAAATCTTAGTTCTCATAAACAACAACAAATATATATATATATATATATATATATATATATATATATATATATATATATATATATATATATATATATATATATATATATATATATATATATATATATATATTATATATATGTTGCTACCAACTTAACCACAGAGGTTTTTATTGGCAATTACTTTTACTGTTATTAGCTTTTATCTCTAAATATCTGTTATCTATTAAAGTTATTCTCCAATTCTGTTTGCAGTCAAAAGAAACATCAACCGATTAATTTCCAGCTATTTAAACTTGTCAAGCCTACACTTAAAAATTTATGTCTCTTTCTTTAAAATAATGTACATATTATATAAATTATGTATTATATGCTTATTTATTTTATCTTTTAAGAGAAATTCCAAACATTAATTGATAAACTATGACTGATTATTGGCTGGTGTGTTTTCAGGATCATGGATTGCACAAAACAACAACAACAACAAAAAAAAAAAAAAAAAAACTAACCCGTCTACTCCGAAAGAGGAACCAGCTATTTAGAGTAAACAGCCTTCTGAGTTTTATTTCTCGATGAATTGGTATAAGAAGAAAAATATTCAATACTCAGACCTGATGAAGCTCGTAGAATAACAAAATTTGACAGCTTTCACAATAGACTGGTGTTTTTGTTTCCTGTTCTGCTACCTTATCATTTTCAATCAAGGAGCGTCTTTTTCTTTTTTTTTCTTTTCTTTTCTTTATTTTTTTTTCCCCGAAAGCAGTTCAGTTCCGTTTAAGTTGTTCATCAGTGTGGCATACAACTTCCTTAATGAGCGTGTCTAATAGAAAGAAACGTATCATTTGATCAATGAGGCTAACCAACTATAACAAAAAGAAAAAAGGGGGAAAAAAAGCGACCTCTATCACTAGTGCAAAACATGGCGGCATTAGATACTCATCAATCGTTCGTTGGCTTAATGCTCAACGATGGCACTTCCCACAGTCCTAAAAAAAAGCTCGAACAATTCGTTTGCACTCCCTCCATGCCCCTAAAATTCTACGTAAGCACAGCGGAAGTGCTGGATACATCCTATTATTCACCTGCTTGCTGGAAACAGCGTCACCATCAGGTCAGGTGGACACGAACATTTACTCCGCTGGGACCCTCCCCTTTCTCTCATATCCCCGTCTTTTCTTCTCCTCTTCCCCCCTCTTGTCTTTTCTTCGCCCCCCTCTAGTGTTTCCCAAGAAGACCATCGTCGGACGCATCTGTCTCGTCAGATGGGGCGCGTGCCATGCGAATAACCGCTCGGAAAACCTCCGGAATAAGTCGCCGCCCTTCGTCCGCCCTTCCCGCCCTCGGTAGGTTTACGGGAGGCCAGCCTTTATACGCCGTACGCACCGACTTCGACTTTTGTGACCATAATTAGAGTCAGCACTTTTGGCTTTCCAGCTGCCGTCAGGGTGACTGTCCTGCCCCCAGGCGGATAGAGATGGAACCATTAGAACAACGCCTCCAGATGACAGTGTTGCGAACATCAATTAGGGACAACATCGAGAAAGATGGCCTTCGCCACCCTCCTTTAGTAGAGTTTCTAGCGACTACTACCTCAACGGAAGGCCACTGATCTTACAGCTATAACATTATATTAGCGCAGATGTCAGACAAGGTATCCACACTTAACCATCCCACTTCCCCCCCCCACCACCACCACAGAAAAACTTTGTCCATTGAGCAAGATCACAAATTAAGTTCCCTACTTTGTATGTTGCAATGCGTCTACTCTTAAAAATGATAGTCAGCAATTAGAGAATGAGTTTTCAGAGCCACTGGGCTTGTTTTAACTTGTGACAATTCAAAATATGTGATTAAAAGTGTGTATACAGCGACACACTAGATACATATCAATGGAAGGCATTTCTCTAAACAGACAGTTTAACTGCAGAGATAAAGACAAGATGGATTGAAAGATACAACCCACAGTCTGTGTTTACTGAAATTGAGATAATTAAGAAAAGTATGATGCCACCTTAAACGTTTTTATGAGGCACGTGATACATTTGTAGTTTTATTTTTTATCTTGAATAATCTTATAAAGTACAAGTAATGAATCAATAAATAAGTAAAAACATAACCATAAACATGTATGGAAAATAAAACTATACGTGTATCAAAAGCCTCGTAAAAATGTATGATTCATACATGTATATAAATGTATGAATTTATGTATGAAAAATAAATGCATAAGCAGAGAAATGATCCATTGTATTTGTAGTCCTATCGAAATGTGTTGATCTCATTGAAAATCTGAAATACTTAATTTCATCAAAATCAGTCAAGTTACATTAGTGAGTAATTATTACTATAAGGTATACTTGACGTAAAGTGAATTTTCGGTGTGGATCTGTAGCCATGATAACTGCAAGGCATCCCGAGTTTACCGATTGCAGAAAAGTGATTGATATCGCCCATCTCAAGATTTGAGATGGGCGATGTCAGCCGTATGTTCCTAGAACCAATTCCTTACAGAGTGGACCAGTTAATAGCGCATTATCTTTTGGAAGATCCTTTTTTTTTTTTATTCCAGAAACTGGTACAATACAACATGGTGGATGCATGTAGTTTGTAAGGCGCTGTAGTCAAACCACGTTGATCATACATTGTTCAATATGTAACAGCGGTGATAATCCTGAACAGCAAAACATATTCCATACCGTGGTACTATCTCCGCCGTCTTGGAAGGTGATAATTATCTACAAGAGGTCCAATGAATAGTGTTACTTGTGTCATGCATGGCTGTCCATCTGAGTAGGAACTGTGATGACTCTTCCAACAAAACAAGATTTTCCTCCAGTGTACTGTTGACCACGGAAGCCACTTTGGATGAAGACATAGGCCTTTGGTTCTGAAATCTTGTATATGTATGAAAGTACATAGAATGGTTACATAGATATTTTAAGCAATTTAACAAAAAAAATTGTCTAGTAGTTTTTAGAAATAGTAATGTAACTGATATTTTACTTTGAGAAATTATAAAAGTAAAAAAATATTAAGTGTATTTTAATAAAATTATAAAAATATTTCACACACCTTTAAATAGTTAATATCATAATACTCTTAAGATATTTCCAAAAAAGCTGTATGTATATGTATATGTATATGTATGTATTTATAAGTCTTGATCCAATACCCTTGGAGGGTAATGGATGGTAATGCTGTACCAATGAAGTTTAACTGAGGTTCGGCTGTTGCTGTTACCCCCTTGGGTGATGAGATTCGAGAGTTTTTGAGTTCGCTCTTTTAAGGTTTTTGCCTTAAGGGAGCAATTTGGGTCTCCGGGGAGAGTGTTCTCCGGCACGGCCCGCTGAGGGGCTTTGTCGGTGAATTATTTTCCTCGGAATTTGAGCGGTTCGGCTCGGTGGTGGCGTGTGGGTGGAAGGCCATCACTGAGTGGAGCCAACGCTGAGATGGACGGTCCTTCGCCCACGAATGAGTGGCCTAGGGATCATCCGAAATTTTAGAGACGGCTTTACCTTTAAATATGGCAATGCTGTAGCCAATGAAGTTCTAACTGAGGCTCGGCTATTGCTGTTACCCTCCTGCCATGATCAGAGCTTTAATTGCTCAATAACACGTTATCCCTACACAGTCCTCTACAGATAACGGGGAATATGAAAAGCATTCTTGCTTCGCCCCTTTAAGCCAGAAATAAATTGCTATATTTATAATTATACTAAGTTGATCATACATTGTTCAATATTCAGCAATTAATATAGGGCATCTCAGTATTATCATTTACACTTTCATCTGTGAGAGGGAATTTTATCTGCGTTGGCACCATTTTGCACACACTTTAACTAGTGTGGGACGTGAGCGACCAGCAAAGAGGGTCATATCCAATATGAAAAATCATAACGCAGGGGAGTCGAGACGATGTCCTCTTTCGAACGCAATATAATTACGTAGAAATTCTACACATAGAATGGTTACATAGATATTTTAGGCAGTTTAATAAAAAAATTAGTATTTCTTAGAAATAGTCATGCAACTGATATTTTACTTTAAGCAATCATAAAAGTAAAAAAAAAACATTAAGTGTATTAATAAAATATTTTGCACATCTTTAAATAGTTAAGATCATGTCACTTTTAAAGGATTTTTCATGGTTATAACCCTGTGTCTTGCAGATATCAGGGCCTATCTAACATCTAACTGCATTTCAATTGCAGAAAAAAATTCTTCACAGTCACAGAGATAATCACCCAAATCAACTAATTCGACAGGCAGCGGACTATCAGAGCATTTCAAATTTAAAAAACCGAAATCAGCTGTCGCAAGAGAAAGCTAATACAGCTCACAATGAGCGGGTAAATTACCCACAATAACCCCCTCATACACAAGCTAAAATCAGATGAAGGGTTAAGGACTCGTCCATCTCTCAAAGAAGTTCCAAGTAACCCCCCTTGTGGTGGCCGGGATAAGAATAGCCCCACTGTAACCCATGCATGCCGTACGAGGCGACTAAAATGGACACCCAGAGAGGGTAATGGATGGCAATGCTGTAGTCAATGAAGTTTTTAACTGAGGCTCGGCTATTGCTGTCACCCTCCTGCCATAATCAAGGCTTATAGCTCTATATTACCCCATCCATACACTTTCTTCTACAGATAACGGAGAATATGAAAAGCATTCTTGCTTCACCCATCTAGCCACACACACACACACACACACACACACAAAATCAATGTTCTGCAAGGTGAAAGGAAGTGGTGTGTTACGTCGCCTATTCTTGAAGAGTATATATTTTAAACTACAGGAAGAAAGAAGACGGAGATTTGTCCCAGTAGGAAGAACTAATTGCCTTCAATCGTTAAAGATATTTAATGTTTTCTGCACAATTACAGAGGGATGTAGCAAATGCACAAGGAAGACAGCCAGGGTCTTTTCTTAACAATACCTTTTGGGAAGATGTGACTGAAGTGCGTGATGGAGGACAATTAGTGTAACAGGAACAGGTTAACTAGAGTTTGGTGGCGTTCCGATTACAACACGCGCGTGCACGTAGACGAGGTGGACCAAGCAGATGGTACAAGATTTCGTGTAATGACCTCACCTTTAAATAAGTGATGCTACCTGCATGTCTTTTTAATAAGCATTACCTGTTTCCTGTTTGAAGTTTCCAATGAATGCATCCTTTCAGTTTGACTTAAAGATGAACTCTTTGTTTATCTTCCAATAATTCAATAACTTTTAACAGTTTCTGTAGTTAGTCATGATGAGTCCATTCCTTAGTCCAGATATGTTAATATAGTCGGTAACAATGGTCTTTTTTTTTTTTTCAGTAGTTTTCAACTAAGAAGATGGAAGTTTTTGCCTTGTTCACTGTACATGGTTACTGGAGAAAAGTGAATATAAATTCAATGAAAATGTAACTTTTTTTTTTACATTGGACAAAAATTCACTCTGTGAAATATCCACTGAGAAAATTATTACTGCTTTTTTTTTCATTGAACAATGGCTGATTTCAACTGCTGAGTTTGAGATGGATTCATCTTTGATCTCTGAGGAAAAATCACGTTTGCATTTTACTTCTTTGAAAATGCATATAAAGCAGGTGCCAAAGGGTAAAGCTGTTCAGAACACTGAATGGTATCCATTTCGAGATTAATACATCGCTATACCCAAACAAATCAGCGGATAAACTTTGAGAATGGAGGAAGGTGGTTTGACGTTAAACCAACTGCATTGATATATATATATATATATATATATATATATATTAGGATAACCAAGTTATTTTATAAACTTGGTTATTTTAACTCCTAATCCCAAGTATGCAAACAATTAAGTTTGCACCTGAAACAAAGTTCAAGTCTAAAGATAATACAACACCTGGGCAACTCATTGTAAGGGTGGGTAAAGCTCTGATCACTATTCTTAGTATTTTCCCATAATGTAAAGCACATCTCACTAGAAGATATATACTGCAATGCATTATGGGTGGGGTTACTACCCAGACCGGTTTTTCCTAATGTATAGGTGAAGCAGGCTCTAAAAATAAGACGATCCCGAAAGATCGCCCAACTCAGCGTTGTTCCAATCGATGACAGGCTCATCCCGTCACCACTTCTCAGCATTGGCTCTACCCAGTGGTAGGCTCACCCCACCACCAAGCAGAGCCATAATCTCAGCGGTGGCCCCACTCAGAGACAGGCAAAAACCTACTTCCAAGTGGAGCCTCTCAAAGCCAGATCTTCCCCGCACCGGTTTTCACCCTAATTGGGGTCTCATCAGTGAGTAGGTAGACCCTAAATACCAAGGTTATAGTAATACGGAGCCTTATCAACTTTACCTATACAAGTTACAACAAGGTGTTTTTATATATATATAGACAAAAACTATGAAAATAGGTAAACCGAAAATACAAACTACACACTGCACTTATGGAACAGGTTACGCATTGCAGTTATTTTGGTACAATTTTAAGTGAAGTCACTTAAAATTGTAAAGTTACAGAATCGGATTATTGGAGTATCATTTCTAATTTTAGGTGTATCGTGGTTTATTTTGCATGCAATTATTTCATTTTCTTTATATATGCTTCCATATATTTACGTATTGTATTTAAAAAAACAATAAATAATATTTATATTAAAATATCTGAACCTTAGTAGCTGGTTTTCAAGACCTGGATTCGAGTCCCATCTTTCATGTGAAAAACTTTTATCATGATGTTCAGTTAAAAGTTAGCCAATCTCATACGAAAGTGGGATTTCTTTGTCTCTCAAAGCAAGCGACTCGGTCCTGTGAACACATATCTACAGAAATAAAATACTAGGTTGTAATATTCGAAAAACAGAATTTTGTAATATTCGAAAGCTTTTATTATGGATGTAATAGATTGTTGAACACGATGGGGAAAAATTATAATCCTATATACGTCTAACCATGGCAAAAAAGCCCCTACGGAACTAGGTTCCATTTAGGTAGCTGCGTTTATCTTCGTTCCCTGCTTATGAATTGTGTATGGATGCAATAAATAAATTTTCGATTAAAAGTACATTCATTAATAATAGAGTTAAAGGATAATAATAAAAATAACGGTCTATTAATATAGCAAACTGTTCGTAGAATGTATATGAATGAATCGGCAAAATTTATTACAGACTCAATGGCACCAAATGTGTTTAATTCTTCTGCTATAATTTTTTATCTAAATCGTAGCTGTTGAAAATGAATTAAGTGTGTGGAATCTACAAAAAAAAATGTCAACTGTGCTTGAAACTTGGAACGAGCGAGGAGACTTACGAAAGATTTAAAACAAACTCTGACGACAAAACCATAGTCACTTCCTGGTGACTTTACCCTCCCACACATAAACTATCCCAGAAAATTCCACTTAAGTTAACTTAATAAACAACAATGGTTAGGTTGTTTGTTTTGTCGATCTATGGAGAAGCCAGTTGATAAGATTGCAATGTAATGTCACCATGACAATGCTCCCGCTCATTCTTATTTACTTGTTTTACAGTTTCTCGCCAAGCATGGTATTACGAGTGTTCCACACCCATCATGTCAACATATATAACTTCCTGTTATATATGGTGACAGGATGTTTGTTTCTGGAACTGGCGATTCATTTGCAAAGAAAGAAATTCATCGATTCAACTGGCTTCTCCATAGATCAATAAAAGAAGCCACGAAAACAAGATTTCGTGGCTTCTTTCATAATAATAATAATAATAATAATAATAATAATAATAATAATAATAATAATAATAATAATAATAATAATAATAAATTAGCGGAACCGGTGTATGCATATCCATATGAATAGCTTCGAAGGCAATATCTGATATTTGAAGGAAGATTGGAACATATTTCATATATTTTTATTCGTATGGAGTTTCCCCTTTCCTGCTCCGTCCCTTAGGACGGTTGAGCCCGCCTATTGAGGTATTAAATATGTATTTTATGATTGTAGATCTGTGTGTTCACGGGCCAGTTTGCCTGTTCTGAGGAACAAAAAAGCCGAGTTTCCAGGTGAAAAAAAAAACCTCTTCTTCCGTATGAGACCGGTTAACTCACCTTGAGTCGAAAGAGACCAGATAAAGGTTCCTCACGTCATGACGGGAATCGAACCCAGGGCTACCGCCTGACCTACGGAAGTTCACCTTTAATATAACGACATATCGATACTGTAAAGTAAAAATCTGTAATAAAAACTGTATTAACGTATTGTTTTCATTAACAGTACAAAATCTTTATTGGACTATTTCATAATTATGATGAAAGCAAATAACAGGCTAAAAACTCTAATGAGAATTGTTGAAGAGTAAGACAGCATTTTTTTTTTTTCGCTGAAATATAATCGATCCAAAAAACAAGACTTTTTTGGTAATATTATGCTCATAACTTAAGCTGTTTGGTATTATATTTAAATGATTATAATTTGCACCGTTAGTTTAAAAATTAATGAACAAAGAGGATTAGGATAAGCAAGAAGAAACAGCCCATCATTTTACAGCACTATAACTGTACTCCATCTTGACATAACCCATCCTTTAACCACTGGGTGGGGAACTAATATGAATTATGAAACACTACGCCAAGAAGGTAGAAATTAAGTAGCTGTGGATAATAACGGTTACCCAGGTAGCCTTCAGCGATACACCAAACATCGGTAGCTAGATTAGCATGGTAGACATGGCTTTTTGCTCGGAGAACAAGTAATCAACAGGTGGATAGGCAGTTTGTGTACACACAATGAAGCTAATAAAAAAAGTCATCCGTTATATAGGGGTTCGAGTCGTTTACCCTCTCCCTGTCATGTTGCTTCCCACCACAAGACACCTGTCTTGTGTGCGCCACTTAATAAACAGGGCCTCTTTCATTTCCGGTAGTTGGGTGGGGGGACATGGAGGATATAAACCAGTTTCCTAACTACACCTTGGCAGTCATCTTGACCTGGGCCAAGCCTTCTGTTCGGCATTTTTGACAAAGAGGACACTCTAACCGATCATCATCCACTGCATCCCACACTTAAGATAACGGAGATTTGGGGGGGGGGATTGGAAATGGTCACTTTTTTTTGGCTGATTTTTTTTTCCTCTTTCCTTTCCTCCTTAGCATTATCTCTGTTTGTGGTCTCTGTCCACAGAGGAACCAATAAGAAGGTTCACGCGTTTTAAGATTTGTGGGATTACTAATTACATGCTTGCAAGAAAGAATTATATTACTTTTAAGGGTTAGATGCCAGTTCCAATGCTTATTATTTCAGGCAGTCAATAGATTTGGAGCTACTTACGTTGGCCGGTGGTGGAGTCCGCTTGTTCGATCGTAAAAAAATGTGCTAAAATCTTCTGAAAGCCCTTAGGGTTATTTGGTTTAGGGTTGCGGCCTTTTCCTTTGCACTTAAAGAAAGAAAGAAAGAATTTTTTGTCTCTTCCTTGCCATACATGAACTGGCAGTTTTTTTTAATTTATTTATAGTTCTAGAAACACAAGTTATTAAATTACAAGAATCAAAACAGCATTTAAAATAGAGCAAAAAATATTAAAAAATTAAAAATAAAAAATAATAATAAACGAACGAGCTAACATGCTCGTATCGACAAGACCTGTTTGCAAAATCTTATATTTTCTTAAACCAACATTTTTTAAAACAACATTCAAGTCATTATTCTTTCTTGACTAAACACACGATGGACAATGCTCTTTGAATCAATTTTTTCTTTTTTTTCCTTCTTTAAAGTGTATAAACGTAATGGCATGTCATTTTATACCTTGAAATTTAATTTACATCGAAATATGCTTGGGCATTCCAAGTCAGATTAGTTGAATTGGAATTAAAATCATTTTCCCTCCAAATCAATATGTTACCTGTCAAGACATATAAGATATTATTATATCTCATATTTCTGTCTTCTTTTATTGTATCAATCCACATATATCTTGGTCTTCCTCTGGGTCTTTTTCCCTGCCAACCTGGCAGAGAACACTTGTTTTGCTAATCTTTCCTCTCCCATTCTATTTAAGTGACCATACCACCTGAGATTAGTACTGCTAACGCATTCCTGGATGCTAAGAATGTCGAGTTCTTCTTTCCTAATATCCTCGTTTTTAATATAATATTGCCCTTGATGCCATCTGTCCATCTCCATGATCTTTCTCAGGACTCTTATATCTGCGGTCTCTAGTGTTTGGTTAAGTGTTTTATTTCTAACCCAGTTCTCAGATCCATAAGTTAAAATTGGTTTGAACACTGTCTTGTATACAGCTAATTTAGTTTTGACTAATTTCTCTCTTATTCCATATGAATTTATTCAGTTGACTTCCTGCCATACCAGCTTTGTTGATTCTGTTGTCTATTTCCATATTTAATTTATCATCTTCATTAAAAATTGTGCCTAAATAGTTGAAATGTTTTACTTGTTCTACTGGTTCACCATTCAAGATACAGTTGATATTTTTCATGATTCTGCATATTTTCTCTCTCTCTCTCTCTCTCTCACACACACACACACACACACACACACACACACACACACACACACACACACACACACACACACACACACACACACACACACACACACACACACACACACACACACACACACACACACACACACACACACACACACACACACACACACACACACACACACACACACACACTTTACTAATACCTGTGCTATACATAGCATTGTGTGTATCAGAAGATACTAAATAATCCAACTAAATAAATAAAGCAAAAAGAAATTTTGCTTGCGTCAGAAGAAGACGGTGTTTTCCAGAACGAAATAGACGATGTAGTCTGTAGTTTATTGGATTAGCTGCGTATGACTGCTAGATGCCCTGCGTCTGAGTTTAAATGAAATGAAAACAAGTTTCTAGGTTGGCGTCAAGAGTTTATTTAAGATAGGTTCTTCATGGCTAGAAAAAAAAAGCACATTAAGGTTTATAAGATTTTTTTTTAATTGCAGGTGAATTAGCTGACACTACAGAGGTAGAAGGATTCTGTAGCCCAGAAACTTAAAATTTTCATCCTTTAAAATAGACAAACCACCCGAAGAACACACACACGTTAAGAGAAATACAAATACAAATAAGATTAATCCACTATCATTATAAGAAGCTAGGTTACTTCTTATAAATAACAAAGCATTTGATTTCATACATAAAGAACGATGGAAGTAGCAATATCTCATCTTAATTTAGAATTTATTCAACTTATTATCAGCTCATGACTGAAAAATCAACTTAAACAAAAGCACAGAAATTATCAATAAAAAGTTTAAACTGTTTAAAAATAGCATTGTTCATGTTTAAAGAACGATCAAGGGAGTTTATTTTAAACCTTTCAAACCTCCGCACAGGTTTATCCCCCACCCCCCACCCCACCTTGTTGTATCTCAGAAGTTCTGCAGACATGTAGACATTAACCGCACACACATATCAGATCCCTTAGTTTAAGCTGATAATTGCTAGTTCCGTCTACACCACAGGCAAGAGATGGGAGGGCGATCATATTTAGCAGCAGATGTACAATTAGAATTTTCATTTATTTCTTAGTGCTGTCTCCCGAATAGCTGCTGATACAATCAACGCTGAAACAGGATTTGTTGGTAAGGGGAAAAAAAAAAAAAAATTACAGGCCCCGGGAGCTCTTTTAAAATAGCACGCCAGGTAGAATTTATTCCTTAGATATCAATATATAAGTTATATACTAATACATAAGATGAAGGACAAAAAGCATTGAACTTGTTATTACACCATCCGGTTTGTTTGTTAACCAAGTCTATTGATTCCAAACGAACTAGTTCGTTTTACATATTTTCAGATACAAAAATAAAAAAAGTAAATGAAATCAACAAACATTTTGAGCGAAATTAACGGATAAAACCCAAATAAACATATAAAATAAATAAATGAAAAAAAAAAAAAAAAGCAATAATGCTTTCCTATGAACAGATATTTCTGAATACACCGAAACAAATCCTATACGAATATATATAGAAAGTTAAATGTTTCACAAATTGGTATATGAATAAAAGAATAAAAATTAAAATCTTTTTTAAATATATCTAAAACTGTTTTAATGTATACAAATGATATTTATTTTTCCAATTTTTTTATAGATAAAAAATAGCTATAAAGAAGAATTAAAATAAGGAAATTTATAGAGAGGTTTATGTTTGGTAGCGCGACTTTAATTGCCATTAAAATTATTGTCTAATGATCCGAGTCCAAAGTTCTCGTCGTAAAACCATCCGTCGTGATCAAAATGAACAAATAATAAAAGTTCAAAAGAAAAAAAAAAAAAAAAGCAAGGTAATTTCTATTCAAGTCCTTGGCTTTTTAATCTTCAGCACGAGCCAGAGACAATCTATTTTTCTGATGGCACGCAAAGGAATATCTTAAAAAAAAACAAAAAAACACTCGCCTGACGCGTGGAACCCACGTGTTCTGCAAGCTCAAAGAACAGACAAGGAACGCTGAGATGACGCAAAAACCACGCCGTCACCTTAGGCGGAGACATAATCGTGCAATCATTACTGATTCTAAAGAAATGTCTGGTGGATATTAAATGCAATTTATTTACAGCCAACAGCAAGCGATATGTTAAACTAACTATTATTCCGGTTTGCCCACAGCGCTCTTCTTCTTCTTCTTCTTCTTTTTTTTTTTTTTTTTCTTTTTTTTTCTCTTCACACCTTCAAACCACCTGTAATTTAAGAATGAAAACACCTGCTTCACCTAGATGAACTTTCAGCGTCCTGGGTCAATAGCCTAATTCGGAATCGCTAAAAGAAAAAAAAAAAGAAAAAAGCCCCATTGTTCTCTTAAGGGCGATGCTTATCTGGACCATCCATGAAATTAGTGGTTTTGTTTATTAAGCATACCCAGGATTAACCAATCAATGCAATGATCAATTATTCGAATAAACAATGACTTATTGCGATTTTATCTCATTCTATGCAACTTATTCAACTTAAATAAGAAAGGACTAAAAATCTCAATATTTTAATTTTCATCTCGCGTTGTTTTACCGTGGATAAAAAATTGTGTGCATAATAAAAACAACTACAGAAATGAAGCAGACGATATCGTATGCGAAACTAAACCAAATCATTGGTTAGTTTTATTAATTTCAAAAATCGAATAACAAGCTAGTCTGTGTAAAAGTAAATTAATTAAAATTAATTTTTCTCTCCATTAATACGATAATTTTTGCACTATCCAAAAAATATTTTCCAGTAAATACTAGAGAATATTTTTCCAGAGAAATAGTGTCAGTTGCGGAAGCTGTTTTACACAGATACTCGAGTAATATTACTCCTATTGAAGGATGTTACTCCTGTTGAAGAAAGTTAATTAATTATTTTTAATAAATCATTTTTATTAAAAATGAAATAAAAATAAAAAGTAAACTCTTAAATACTTCTTAAAAATAAAATAACTTATTATTAAAATGCTTTTTTTTAAATGTAATTATTTACAATGTTCCAACACCTTTTATATTGCAGAAGAATAATTTATAATATATATATCATTTAACAAACTCCAGATTATGTTCTGCTAAGATGTATATATAATATTCTGAAGGTAAATGATAAGCACTAAAGTTATTCAATAGATTTAGGCACAATGATAAGTGCAATTAACGCTAATTGAATAAATATTCTGATACAGAAATTTACTCAATCACATGTATGTATGTTTAGTGCCAAATTATGATAAATGTGTAAGCTGTAGTCAGATGTGCTACCGTCCATCGATACTAGTCTATCAATAATGAGCTGGATAGTTTCAGGTGGCGTCATGCCCTCTGCGTGCAGGTGAATGCGATCTATTCAAGGGCGCTTTTCAGTTAAGCATGGGACCTTTCATTCACCAGCCAAGTTAACTGTAGCGTAACACTCTGAACTCCCAAATTAAACTTAACTCACGGATGGTTTAATATCAAGTAACTGTAGCTATTTTTCCAATGTTGGGAGACTTTTTTCTCTCTCTTTCCCTTTAACAGCTGTGAACCACAAAATTCTGCTACAGTTCATTTAATTAGGTACAAAAAGTACACTTGACCTGCGATGTGTTTGAACCCTAGTGACCGTTCTCAGTAATGGAAACCCTGTTTTTTTTTTTTTCTTTTTTCGTTCGTCTTATTTTGGTTGGGTCCGTTACTAAACGCTTGACGTAATGCAGATGTTTCTTAGCTTGGTTGCATTTATGTAGTTTAATCGAACTTAGGTCATCCGTGTTATCCTAGCCTATAACTATTGACAACTGAAAACATTCAATTTATAAAGTGAAAAGACTAATCCAAAGTTCTCTTGGTTTAATAGAAAACATCGCAGAATATATATAGATAAAAAAAAAGTCAAAAGTTACATGTTTTATTTCAAGAAAAGAACTAAAGAAAGGACGATCATGTATAGACTCGGCCTTTTGCCTAAAATTAATAATAGAGAAAAGAAGACAATACAATTTAGAAACACATATTGCATTTATTGACTTTGAAAAAGCATTTGACAAAGTTAAAAGAAACATATTATTTAACATATTAAAAGAAAGACAAATACCAAATAATATCCTAAAAGCTATCACAAGTATATATGAAAATAATCAAATACAAATAAGATTAAATCACGAGCTATCATATATGTGAGAGATAAACCAAGGGGTCCGACAGGGATGTCCCCTCTCAGCAACTCTTTTTAATATTTACCTAAATGAAATAATAATAAAATGAAATAAAAATTTCAATCAAGGTATTAAACTTTCTCCTACTGTGAACTTAAACACTCTTCTCTTTGCCGACGACCAAATAATAAAACAAATTCTGAAGATAACTCACAGAAACCTATTTTAGATCTAAATGAGATAGCCAAAGAATATGGTATGATAATACCAACAGAAATATCAAAAACTGTGACCTTTAAAGTGCAAGATCCAGTAAGAACTAAAATAGTAATAGATAACAAGATTTCAGAACAGGTGAATTCATTTAACTACCTAGTATTTATGATCACATATGAAAATGAAAAAGATGTAAACGTAAAAAGTGTAAAATATTTAAAAATAACAGGTGTAATTAACTCTATATTTAAACCAAACCTAGTTCAAAAACAAACCAGACTAAAAGTATACAATACATTAGCCCTACCAGTCTTAATGTATGGAGGCGAAATCTGGACAATAAAACAAAAAGACAAACAAAGATTAACAACAGCAGAAATGAAGTTTGTGAGAAAAACTGCAAGGTATACTCTATTTGATCAGAAAAGAAACGATAAAATTATTAAAGAATTAAACCAAGAACCAGTAATAGAAAAAATTTAAAAATATAAACATAAATGGATGAACACGTTTAAAGAATGAAAATAGAAAGATTTTCAAAACAAGCCTTAAAGTACAAGCCATTAGGGAAAAGAAAAACAGGACGCCCTCATAAAAGATTCATCGATGACTCCTAAGGCTGGAACAGGCCATGCTAGGCCTAAATCCTTGATATGCATGATGATGATGATTTGAATTCTAGTCGCCATCTTGAATTTTTCAGGAGAAGAACTGAAAAAAATTATAAATTCTTAATATGCCAAATTACATCTACTAATTAATTCATACCGTTTGAGATTTAAAAACAACAACAACTTAAATTACATAAAATTCTACAATTAAGGTCAGGAATGTAATTAGCACTGCACTTCTAAAAGCCATATAATGCCTAAAACTAATTAATAGCCTGACCTCTTGTGGTAAGAAATTAAATTAATTAAAAATAGATAAATAAAGAAAATAATAATAATTAATTACATCAGTGAATCAAACATTTGCTTTTAACATTCAGTTATTAAGCCCTTATCGTTGGTCTTGGCACTTTATATTAAAGGTAATTAATTATATTTTACTGAAATATAAAATGATTGTAAGATAGTAATTTAAATCGGTGTCCAGCCTGTTTATTACTATTGAATACCACAATACCAACGCTTATGACTGGTATTCAGTAGTACAAAAAAAAAAAAAAAAAAAAGGCATTTCCTTTACGAATCTATAGACTGAAATCAATTCCCCCCTCCCCAAAAAAAAAGCTTTTGCAAGTCTTTGTAATGTAAATACAAGGGCAGATAAGATTTTTCAGTTTCTTTATTTATTGATGGTTCCTCGCTTTGCCATTCCGATAAGTTCCCCAATAGTGAACTCTTTTTCATGCGAGTTTAGCAATTCCTTTACACATTTAGACTTCGAGAGTCCTGATTTACTTTCTCAACCATATTATTATTATTGCATTTCTTTTTAAATAAAAAAAAATTGTCTCAAATTATTTTTTTCTCTTTCTGGACATTTTTGAGGGCACAAATATGTCTCATAATGAGAGAGAGAGAGAGAGCCGAGAGCCTTTTTTCTTTCTTTCTTTCTTTTTTTTTTCTTCTTTTCACAATCATACTCCTCTGATGATACTATAATGATAATTCCTTAAATTTAATTTTATTAATGTTACCATACCGATTCGTTTATTCTATTTCCATTTTCATAGAAATTAAATTTCGTCATTCTATAAGTTTTATTCATAAAACTTATAGAAGGACGCAAAAGACATGGCAATTCATATACAACAAAACAAAATGTAATTGATATCTTATTAGATTCATGTAAAAGGACAACCGTTGCCATGGAAACATAGAATCATACGTCACATAGCAAACAAACGGAACTGTTATTACAATGTGAGATTAAGATGCAATTTGCAATTTGACAAGAAATGATGAAAAATAATGAAAAATGCAATTCGACATTCAATCTTTCAGTTAACGTGATTAGCGAAATATTTCATATATATATATATATATATATTTTTTTTTTTTTTTTTTTTTTTTTTGAGGCTTTAGAAAAAGCAACTGACACAATGAAAAATTGGTCCTTGTTGGGGATCTAAATAACAGAGTAGGAAATGATTGTGAGATATACAAAAATATTTTGGGAAAATTTGGAGAAAAGAGCAAAGCTAATAATAATGGCAAATATCTGTTGGATTTCTGCTCAGGACATGGACTGGTTATTACTAACACCATGTTCCAACATAAAAATGTGCACAAATTCACATGGAGAGAAGAGGCAAGGAATAAGAAAAGTCTCATTGACTATGTTATTGTTGATAGTGATGTTTTCTCCCTGGTGCAGGACATCAGAGTGTACAGAGGATTTGAAATTGGAAGTGATCACTATTTAGTCTTGAGCAGGATAAAATTGAATTTCATATTGAAAAGAAGAACATGTAAGAAAGTTTTAAAGCGAATAAAAGTTGAGCAGCTCTCAGATGTGAGCTGTAGGCTAAAATACACAAAGATTATTGAAGAAAAAATGAAAGAGTTTGAGAACAGGAATCAAACCTTGGAGATTCGGTGGCAAACTCTGAAGAAAACATTGATTGATTCTGCCAGAGAGGCATGTGGTGAGGTTATCTGTAAGGATAAAAAAATCAGAACTCCCTGGTGGACACAGGAAGTTAAAGAGGCAGTGAAGGAAAAGAAGAAAGCATACCAAAAGTTCCTGTCAAATAAGTCAGCTTGTGCTCTTAGAGAATATAGAGACAAATGCAAGAATGCTAAACACTGTGTAAAACTAGCTAAACAAAAGGCATGGGAGGACTTTGGCAAGAATATAGAAAATAAATATCAAGAAGGTGGCAAAATATTCTGGAGGTTGTTGAAGAAGCTGAAGAATGAAGGAAAGAATGCTATAAAAAGGAATTAGAGATGATAAAGGTGACATGAAAACGGGAGAAAAAGATATCCTTGAAGTATGGAGTAATTACTTTGAAAAACTGCTAAATGAAACAAGCAGTGATGACAGCACAGTGATAAAAAACACTGACCAGGCATGCAGTCAGGAATACATATCCATACTTGAAGTAGAAAAAGCCATCAAAGGCTTGAAATGTGGAAAGGCAGCAGGAGTAGATGATATTCGACCAGAAATGCTGAAGTATGGTGGTATAAGAGTCTTACAGTGGCTGCACTGCATAGTTCAGAAAGCCTGGACAGAGGGGACGAATTCCCGATGACTGGAGTAGAGCTCTCATAGTACCCATATATAAAAAGGGAAATAAAACTGCATGTGAGAATTACAGAGGTATTTCCCTACTGAGTGTTCCTGGCAAGATCTATGCAAGTATACTTGAGAAACGGTTGAGAAGAATTGTGGAAGAAAAGCTTGGTGAAGAACAAGCTGGATTCAGGCCAAATAGAGGCTGTCAGGATCAGATCTTCACTTTACGACAAATAGTCGAGAAAGCATGAGAATATAACAAAGATCTGTATTTAAGTTTTGTCGATCTGGAAAAGGCATATGACAAGGTGCCAAGAGAGAAGCTATTCAATACGCTGCAGTTATATGGTGTCAATGTGGCATTATATGAAGCAATACTTAGTCTTTATCTGAGTTGTAAGTCAGCAGTTAGAATTGAAGGAAGTACAGGAAGATGGTTTAATGTTAAATCTGGTGTGAGACAAGGATGTACATTATCCCCTCTGTTATTCATTATCTATATGGATCACATTATGAAGGAAAGTGGTATTAAACATGATATCAAAATTGGAGATGTTAATGTCAGCTCTTTGCTTTATGCAGATGATGTTATACTTCTAAATAAATCTGCTACAAGTCTGCAAGATTCTCTGACTAAATTGAATAGCTGTTGTAATAGATATGGTATGAAGGTCAGCAATAAAAAGACAAAGACAATGAAAATAGGCAGAGTCATTGAAAATGTCAACTGTGTTGTGAATGGAGAACCTGTGGAACAAGTAAAACATTTCAGCTACTTAGGCACGATTTTTACTGAAGATGGTAAATTAAATATAGAAATAGACAACAGAATAAGCAAAGCTGGTATGGTGGGAAGTCAATTGAATAAATTCATATGGAATAAGAAAGAAATTAGTCGGAACACTAAATTAGCTGTGTACAAGACAGTGTTCAAACCAGTTTTAACTTATGGATCTGAGAGCTGGGTCAGAAGTAAAACACTTGACCAAAGACTAGAGACCACAGATATGAGAGTCCTGAGAAAGGTTATAGGCGTGAACAGATGGCATCAATGGCAATATCATATTAAAAGCGAGGATATTAGGAAAGAACTTAAAATTGTCAGCGTCCAGGAATGCATTAGCAGAGCTAATCTCAGGTGGTATGGTCACTTAAACAGAATGGGAGAGGAAAGATTAGCAAAACAAGTGTTTTCTGCCAGGTTGGCTGCAAAACGACCTAGAGGAAGACCAAGATATAGGTGGATTGATACTGTACAAAGTGCTTTAGACGATAGAAATATAAGATCTGATAATGTTGGAGTCTTGACAAGTAACAGACTGATTTGGAGGAAAATTGTACATAGGAAATTAATAATGATGTAATTTTTTCATGTAGTACTATCATATCCTGTACACCCCTTGAGGGTACATAACAGGAATTTGATGATGATGATATATATGTAGAAAGTATTTTACCTTGGGTATAATAAATGTTAAGAATACCAAGCAATTTTTAAACCTGGTTTTACTTCATTTCCCAAGTAAGCAAACAGACAAAAAAGTCAAGTTTGCGCCTGCAATTGATGCAAGTCTAGCTGATCCTACAGGTAGTGCAAGACCAGGGCAACTCGTGGTAAAGGTGGCATGAGCTCTGATCACTAATCTTTATATTTACCCTTAATGCCAAAACACATCTCCAAGAAGGAGATGCATGATGTTTTGTATTAAAGGCAAGAGGCCACTACCCATACCGGTTTCGACCTTTATTGAGGTCTCATCAGTGGGAGCTAGGCTAGAAATACCAAGGTAGTGGCCTCTTGCCTTTAATACAAAACATCATGCATCTCCTTCTTGGAGATGTGTTTTGGCATTAAGGGTAAATATAAAGATTAGTGATCAGAGCTCATACCACCTTTACCACGAGTTGCCCTGGTCTTGCACTACCTGTAGGATCAGCTAGACTTGCATCACTTGCAGGCGCAAACTTGACTTTTTTGTCTGTTTGCTTACTTGGGAAATGGAGTAAAACCAGGTTTAAAAATTGCTTGGTATTCTTAACATATAACATATATATATATACAGGGTGTTCGGGATAAATTTGACATATTTATAATTAATTATATTTTTCCGTAAGTTACATGTATTAACACACACTTCTCTTCATTTAAAAGTTTGGATATTACGACTGCTGCCCAATGCTCCCTGAATACAGTAAAAACAATCAGGCATGAACTAGAGACTTGCAATGGTGACTACGAGGATGTAGCAAGAAGAAAGATCCCTAGCAGACGATCTGATTGCGTTCGTACAGCAGAATTCCTCGCAAATCTGCAGGAACAGGTGTTGAAGAACCCTGGCATTGGAATTCGGGCTTTGTTCGTGGAGTTGCTAACTGTAGTCAAGCCCTGGATAACAAGGGTAGCCAATGGTAGGCCGTATGTATGGCAGCAGGATTCGGCCCCTTGCCACACCTCTGGGAAAAGTCAAAAATGGTTGTCTGAAAATTTCTACGACTTCACCAGTCCAAATGTTTGGCCTCCAAACTCCCCAGACCTTAATCCCATGGATTATTTTTGTATGGGGCGCAGTTGAAAAAGACACCAATCGCACTTCCAGTAATACAAAAGCCCAGTTAATGGATAAAATTAAAACAGTTTTTGCGGCCCTTCCCAGGGAGACTGTAGCATCAGCTTGTTCGAGGTTCCGAAGCAGAATTGAAGCTGTGATCGATGCTAATGGTGGTTATTTTGAGTAAATCTTGTTGATAGTATTGTAATTAACTCTGCCTGTAATGTTTTTTTGTCAATTCATTAAATTTAATAGATACAAAGAAGATTTTCTTTTTCCTTACGAAACTGTCAAATTTATCCCGAACACCCTGTATATATTCGGTGTCCAGCCTGGTTGTTGTAATACATTTTAAAACATAGATTTAATGACTAAAAACCGAGATAACTTATAAAGATTTTAATAAGAATAATACGACTAGTTTCGGCTTATAACAGCCTTCCTCGGGTATTCTTAAAGGAAAAGAATAGTAATAAACATTGAAGTATCAAAACAAACTGGACATTACAGTTAAAAATTGCCACACATAATTGATACATGAAAAACGTTGTATTTTTTCAAGTTGTTCCAACTGGCGTGCCATTGTTTATTGCAAGTGTGCGTGCAGGCTCACGTGAACGCCAATATTGAATAACTGCAGCATGGCTATCTGGGATGTTATAACTCAAATTGTTGTTTAAGTGGACAGGGTTCAGCAGGATTTCCCTTGATTCTACAATTTTCCTCTCAAACTCATCATCACAGCGAAAGATATTTTCTGATCTATCCCAGCAAACGGGATAATATCAGGACGTTCTTCACCACACTTCCTAAAATCCGTTCTCTAATCAGCCACCCAAAGCCTACTCATCACAACCTAAAATATCCAGGTGTATATAAATTATGGTGCGATTGCAATATCCCTTATTTTGGACAAACTAACAAATCTATTGAACAAGGTATAGAAGAGCATAAGAGAGACATCTCTTACAAAAGATCTCATGCAACTGCGTTATCCAGTCATGTTCTTTTTTCAAATAATCCAATTAATGATCAACAAAGCCACTCCGTTTGCTGGGATAGATCAGATAATATTTTTCACTGTGACGATGAGTTTGAGAGGAAAATATTAGAATTAAGGGAAATCCTGCTGAACCCTGTCCACTTAAACAACAATTTAAGTTATAACATCCCAGATAGCCATGCTGCAGTTATTCAATATTGGCGTTCACGTGAGCCTGCACGCACACTTGCAATAAACAATTGCACGCCTGTTAGAACAACTTGAAAAAATACATTTTTTATGTATCAATTATGTGTGGCAACTTTTACCTGTAATTTCCAGTTTGTTTAGATACTTCAATGTTTATTATTATTCTTTTCCTTTAAGAATACCTGAAGAAGGCTGTTATAAGCCGAAACTAGTCGTATTATTCTTATTAAAATCTTTATAAGTTATCTCGGTTTTTAGTCATTAAATCTATGTTTTTAATATATATATATATATATATATATATTAAAGAAATTATAACTAACAATTATAATAATCATTAATATCAAAGATCAAAGGCAAATACAGGCACATTTTCCGAAACACCCAAGAAAATATTTTTATTTTATTTATTTACGTTTGCTGCTATAATAAACTTTTTTTTTTTTTTTTAATCCACTAGGACGGTAGTGGGAGCGAGATGCACTTGATCAGTCAAAAGTTGTCCCACTTTCCATTTTCACACGACCTAGGCCTAACTTTAAGGTTAATATGAAAGGACAACACCTAGAATTTCAACCAAACAGGAGCGTCAAAGCGTGGTCACCTTTACCAGGTCCTCATTGACCTCCAAATATGAGTTTTTATCAACTCTATTCAATGCACTGTCACTGTGGCCTCTTTGCAAGTAGTAGCCAGATACAAGAGCAACCGTTAGGCTTACACGCCCCGCTACCTGCGGTCGACATCTGTTGTAGGCGCTACTAGAGGTACCCACCTTAGTGCATGCCCGAAGCGATCCCAGGTCAGCTTGGTGGTTCGGCTAAACAGTATCGAATAACTTCACATCGGTGTGCTAAGTCACCACGTTCACCTTTCCCCCTTCTCCACCTACTTTTTATTTATTTATTTATTATTACTTTTTGCATTACGAATTACTTAATAATAATAATAATAATAATAATAATAATAATAATAATAATAATAATGTCTCTCAATTCAAGATGTGATCGTTAAACGCATCTTTAAATTAATATTTCAGTATTTTAATACTTTTCGTTCGTGGTTAGTTATCTATTCTACAATAAGTTGAAAAAAAAAAAAACTATATAATCACCGTACGTTATTTTGTACTTTATTACACTTTTTATAAATTTATTTCTATAAATGATGAGTTGAACGAGAATATAAAAGTTGAACCGAAACTATAGAAAATTCTCAGCAGAAATAAAGGCATAACAACGCAGGGTAAAAGATAAACAAAATGTGACGTCATATCAAGTGTCATGCTAACATTGTTTTCTGATTCAGGGGATGCTGATATAATAAATATATCAGTCCATCAACTGTGTTCAGTAATTAAAATACTGGAAATATAAAACTCCGTAATTCCATCAACATTTATTACTAAATCCTCGATTTTTTATTTTCTGTAATAAAATATTAACCCCCCCCCCCACCCTTCCAAGCCTTTAAGAAATATTTAGCGTTATGTACTCCATGGTAGCAATAGGTTCGGCTTGTTTATTTTAAATCCGGATTTTAATTAATTAATTTTCTTTTCTATTTTTCACGAATGCTTTATATATGAAGCATTTATAAATAATTTATATTATATCTCTGTAAAACGATAAATAAACTTAAATTTTATTTTAAAAATTAAGAAAGAGGAAAACGTATTTTCTGAAATCTAAAATACCAAATACACCACTTTAATTTTAATATCACTAGGTTATAACAATAAAGAGAAAATTAAGTTTAGAGTGCATTGATGCCAATTGTATCCCATGTCCCATGGCGATGTATTCCACTAGTCTATGTATCTGTTGTGTGGTACTATGGAATTGACGGAAACCAAACTGCTCTTTAGGAAGAATGCTCTTTAGGAAATGAGGTTAATTGGCCTATAATTTTGAGACAGGTGAGGGTCTTTTCCGGTCTTATGGATTTGAATTATATCCGCCACCTTCCAGCAGGAAGGGAAATGTTTGAAACAGAGGATGGAATTAATTATGTTGGTCAGATGTACAGTAGCCATACGAGGCAGCAACTTTATCACCTTGGTGATGCCGTCAGGTCCAGGAGCCTTTTTTTGTTTTTTAATTTCTTGATTATATCATATATTTCTGCTGGTGATGTGGGTGCAATTTGATTGGAGCAGGTTACAGAAGATTTTAATGGACATCTGACATGTCGATGGATCTTGTAGATATGATTGAAGTCTAGATGTTCATATGAGGGGTTTACTTTGCTTGTCTAAGTTTTCTGATATTGCTTCGGCTTTATCTGCATCACTGGATGAGACCTAGATCTGTTTGCAGAGGGGGGAAGAGTTTTATTTTTGATCTTTCTGATTAGATTACAAATGGAGTGATTGTCAGGGACATAGAAGACAATCTTTATTCCCAATTTGACTTCTATGTGCTTTAAGGGCATCTATCACTGCCGAATTGAGCCTATTCAAGATTAGTTTGTCTTGTGGTGCGCGGGTATTGTGAAACCTTTTTTCTAGCCTTATTTTTCTCCTTGATCAGGTTCATGATATCTTCTGGCAAGTCGTTGAACCTGAGGGCAGTTGTGAAAGTAATGACTGCTGTAAAGGCTGTGTTAATTTGTTGGGTCAGTTCTTTAACAGCTGTTTCAATTTCTTTGTTGGATTTTTTAAGAGGAACGGGACCAATATATTTCGGGAGTACTTTGGTCAACCCTTCCCATAATACGAAAGAGTGTGGGGGCAGTTTTTCTTGGTTTCCCAACTGTAGCAGTATTGGATTGTGATCAGATGAAAAATCATTCAGTGTTATTAAACTGTACTGTAGTCTCACATTCTGCAGTATGACTATGTCCAACACATCAGCCGTGCCATACGTATTATGATGTTTAAGTTTAGTGGGATCTGCCACAACCGCGTTGCTAGATCCTGTATAGTTAGCAAGTATGTGGCCGTTTTTAGTAGTTCGACTGTTCCAGGCGCGTTTAAGTCACCGGAAATGATGACAGGCTCTCTGATGCCCATTGTCCATATACATGTTATATGGACAATGGGCATCCATTGTTATCTATCATGGCCCTTTACGCGGATGATACACCAATATTAGACAGATCTCTACAGCCATATCTTGCCATCAAAAAATTGCAAGAAAACCCGCTATTGATTGAAAAATGGTTCGGCAAATGAATCCCCAGAAGAGCATAGCCATGCAATTCACCAGAAGACCGATGCTTCCTAAAGGGGGGCATCTTCCTGTTTAACACAAAAATCCCTTGGCAAACAGACGTCAAATACTTTGGTGTACTACTGGACAGAAGGCTAACTTTCAGCTGTCATATCAATGCTCTCTTTGTAAAGACATCAAAAACTATTGCGCAACTCTATCCTCTAATCAACAGGAACAGTAAACTAAACACCAGAATCAAACTACTTATCTACAAACTGATGATTCGTATTACACTCACTTATGCTTCTCCGTCTTGGAGCCATACTGCTGATACTAATATTCTCAAATTACAACGAGTGCAAAATAAATGTCTACGAATGATCCTAAACGCTCCATGGTTCGTCAGAAATGTCCAACTCCATTGGGACACAGATGTCCCCTATATTTACACTTTCCTGCAAATTATAGTAACAACGTTCCTTTCAAAAGCATCTGTACACCCCAACAAATTGGTTCAACTAACTGCAAATTACGAAGCAGCGGATTACTTCAAACATAAAAGACCAAAAGCCATCGTAAATGTTTAATTCTGATGTTTAATCTTCAAGCCCGCTCAGGGCGAGCAACTGGCTCAAATTTTTCCGCTCACTGTTTCCCTATCAGAGAGCGAGGAGTATGAAAAGCATTTTGCTTCATGCTTTATGTCAGAAATGTTAATCGTTCAGAGTGGATTATGGTCATTGTAGAAATGTCTTCGTCTCATATTGTTTACTGTAGACAAATATAAAAAAAAAAGCAAATAAATTACAAAGAGAAAGGAGATTTGCTTGTCGTGGATTAAAAGAAATCATCAATGCTTAGGATAGAGATTTTATTTTCCTCTCGTTAGATGGTGATTGAGACCAAACCATGTTTTGGTACTCGGCTTTGAAATGAGAATCTTGAACAATGACCACACAATTCATTCATAGGCAATTCGTTATGAAAAAGAAAAAAAAAAACATTCTTCCAATCAACCCACTGAATTCTGCGGTGTATTGCACCTATTTACATTGCAGTTCTGTTTACACTGTACACAAGATATTGAGAGTTTCGGAGGGGTGGGGGATCCTGACTTTTTCTCCTCACATCAGAGAAACTGTAAGCTTGGAAATGATTGGTAAACACCTTCGTAGGTGCTTGCCAGTGACACTGGACTGCAGTTTACCAAATAGGAAGGTGACTTACAGATTTCATGTACACAGTTGAGTCTCTCTGTTTCTTATTGATGTTAATTAAAAAAGAAACTTTTTGATGCCAGGACAGTTATGTGTAGTTACGTTCTTCAAGGATTGTATTATACCCCATTAAATCTAATTACAATGCAATATACCGGTCTCCTATAATTTCGGTTATACCTTTCATTTAAACCTTTTTTTTTTTTCGATTCGCATTAAAAGCAGGATAACGCTCCATTCTTTATATCTCCCAGCTTCCGGCTAAAGCATCTGCTAGTTAAGTCATTTCCGGTTTTTCCTAAAAGTCCGCGCTGCCATTTTCCTATGTAAATTCGCCTTTAACATTCTTTAAGCAATTCGTTAGCATCCCCCCACCCCTCATGCACAAAACTACAAAAGGGAGGAAGAGTAGGATTGATCATCGAAGTTTCGGGTGAGCACACTTTGTAGGCTAATTACGTGCGTGATCAAAGTAGAGCGAAACCAATTAAGTACCCTGGCTAAATGGGTCCTGACCTGGGACCGTTTTCTAGCGGAAGCGACACCGGAAGGATGACGAGAAGAGGAGCGGTCGGGACCAGTGACGACTTTCACTAGTAACGGAGGTGATTTTCACGGGCGTTCAGGTGTTACGGAAGCGGCAAAACACCTGTAGGGGGCAAAAGGGGGGAGGGGTTCCGCACTACATAAACTTCTCGTAACATATGGTGAGGTAGTTGGAGTTGGGAAGTTTATATGAGTTGTGCAAACCAACGGTTGACGGGTAGGGGATTGGGGGAAAACATATATGGGAACCCTCGTGGGTCTCACAGTGATCTTTGAAGCTTACTGACAGGTTTGTTAACAACTAAGCATAGAGACACTAATGTAGCACGCGACATCCGGAAGACCAGCTGCTTTTAGAAATTCAGTTAAATGTGGGGACGGGGAAAAAAGTTTAAATGGAACTTCAGAAAAAATCATTCAATTAGTTTAAATGTCTATAAACAAATACTTCGGAAAAATTGAGACATAGAATTACTACACGCAATATAGAATTTGCAGATATGTGAAAGTTAAAACAGAAAATAAAAGCAATATTAGAAAGTATAATTTAAGAACAGTTTAAAACATAATAGAAAACGAGTTATTTGAAAATGATCAAACGAGAGTTGTATGGATAAAAAAAAAAATAAAATTCTGAAACTAAAAAAAAAATAATAAGTAAGGAATAGCTCAACGCAATAGAGAAAAAATAATGGAAATATACAGTGATCAGATCCTCTACTAAATTGAAATGACGCAGATACAGAAACCCATCAATCGTAATAATAAAATTATAGTTTTATGAGATCATACTGGATATGTTCAATGATATTTTAACTCCACAAACAATTCCAATCCAGTGGCATAAATAGAAAGGACAACAGAGATAATCTGAATAATTATAGGTCAATTAGTTTGCTATCACAATTATACAAAATGTTTATGTCCATCATATTAAATAGAACCCAAAATTTTTCAATGTTGCGTAGCCATATGAACAAGCAAGCTTCAGAGCAAAATCATGAATATAATTTAGTGTTTGCGGTTTTAAAAAGCTTCTGATTCTTTATTCTCTGATTTCAAATAACAAAAAAAAAAAAATTAAATTAAATTAAAAAAAAATAAAACAGGATGGAAAATGAAATGATAGAATTATTTCAGATTTTTCAGGATGGTAAAGAATATTATTTGTAATCATAATTTAAACACATTTTAATCCAATTTTTGAAATTAAATTGTGATATTAAAATTCGTACCTTGAAGAGAGGGCGCTATGTTGAAAATCGTCTTTTATTTCACGAAAATAATGCATTATTGTTCAATGTCATACGATAAACGAACAAGTAAATAAATTGATAATGTTTTACCTTAAATGTCCATACAACTGATTTGTAATTTTCTTTTCAATAGTAACCTCAGTCATGAAGAAAATAATACTAAAATATTAAAATTCGTATCTTGAATGTGATTTATTTGAATAGAGGGCGCTCATGTTGAAAATCGTCTTTTATTTCGCGAAAAATAATGCATTATTTTTCAATGTCATAAGATAAACGACAAGTATATAAATTGATAATGTTTTACCTTTGAAATGATCATAAAACTTATTTGTAATTTCCTTTTCAATAATAACCTCAGTCATGAAGAATTAATACCGCAAAAAAAAATCAAAATCCGTACCTTGAAAGTGATTTATTTGAATAGAGGGCGCTCATCTTGAAAGTCGTCTTTTATTTCACGCAGATAATTCATTATTGTCCAATGTCAATACTATAAATGTACAAATAAATAAACTGATAAAGTTTTACTTTTGTAATGTCCATAAAACCTATTTGTAATTTTGTTGAAAATTATAACCTCAGTCATGAAGAAAATAATACCCACATCATATTTTGAAATCATAAGATAAATCAGAAAATAAATTCTGTTTGTATTCAAGAGTCTGAATGTTTTAATGAGTTTAAAGAATTTTCAAAATATCTTAATCCGTTTTTTTTTTATTATTTTTGTACAAAATATTACAATTAGCTTTTTTAATATAAAATAATCAACATTTTAATAAACTTTATGGCTTCAGATCACAAAGTTTAACTTTATGATCTAAAGTCATTCTATGTATTATTTTTTGCATGAAATAATAAACTTTATCAATATTTGCACAAGATAGCTCAGTCAGAGATGCTCTCAAAAATCACGGAAACCAACTATGGGAAAATAAGTTAACCTCTCGCTCTCTCTCCCCCCCCCCATCCAATAAAGTCTGGGCCTTGCACATACGGATGCAGAAAAAGCAGAAGTCATAGCAAGGAATTTAGAAAAGCAGTGTAAACCAGCTTATGAAAACTCAAACATCAACTATATAATTCATCGCCATGTTAGATGCACACTAAAACTCTCTGACAACAGTTCCAACCTGATCACGCCTACTTAGCCAGTAGAAATAACTGCCATCATAAAGAACCTTAAGAATAAAAAAAAAAACTCCTGGTCCTGATGGCATTACAAACAAAGTTATCAAATTATTGCCTCGAAGAGATGCGTATCTTACTAACATAATTAATGCAATCCTCAGAATACAATATTTTCATTCTTCTGGGAAAATTGCTGACATAGTCCCAGTACACAAACCGGGCAAAGATCCACATCTACCTCAAAATTATCGTCCCATTAGCTTGCTTTGAAATCAAGGAAAAATTGCTGAAAAAATCATCCTCTTCAGACTCCAAGATTCAGTAGACAAACTAAAAATCCTTCCACAAGAACAATTTGGATTTCACCAGTATCATAGCACCACCCAACAAATTCATAGATTGATGTATGAATTTGTGGGGTGGTGGATACAATTGGAAACAACACGCTGGAGCTGTTATTCCTAGACATCGCAAAAGCTTTTGACAAAATTTGGCACTATGGGCTGCTGTACAAACTTATTATTGCTAACATTCCGTTGAAATGATACTATTAATAGAATCATATATCTCGTCGATACATCGATGCAGGTCAAGATAAAGGGAACTGTTTCACCCTAACGTCGTATTTTAGCTGGGGTTCTACAAGGATCTTTACTGGCCCTGATTCTGTTTTCAATCGATATGGCAGATATCCTGCATAACCCTATGTCATCCATCATGGCCCTTTATGCAGATGACACGGCTTATCAGCTGTGCTCTTCACTAGAAGTTTAGCATCTCCCAAAGGGGGACATCTTTCTGTTTAATACCAAAATTCCACGGCAAACAGAAGCCAAATAACTTGGAATACTACTGGACAAAAGAATAAGCTTCACCAACCATATTAGGAATATATGCAAAGGTATCGAAAACCATCGCCCAACTCTACTCTTTAATTAACAGAAACAGCCAATTAAACACAAGAAACAAACTGCTACTCTACCAGATGGGGGATACGTCCTATACGAGGGTGGTCTGAAACGTTCTCGGCCTTAACCATAGATTGCGACACTATCGGCATGATTTTTTTTTCTAAGTTAGTACATCTGCCTTAAGCATCCGTGCGAAATTGCAAGTCATTCTATCAAGTAGTTTGTTTTATACAGTTGTCTGAAGCAAAAGTGTTGTCCTGTATCCCTTGAAATGGATGAAATTGAGTACGTGCGGTTATAAACTTCTTGTAAAAGAAGGTTTAACGCCAAAAGAAATTCCTTCTCAGTTCATAAAAGTTTATGGGAACTCTTTTTCTTCGTTTTCGACAATTAAGAAATGGGCTGCAGAGTTTAAACATGGCCGTACCAGCCTTGAAGATGATCCATTGAAGGATGTCCAAAAAGTGTAACAACATCAGAAATCATTGATCAAGTGCATGATATGATATTGGATAACGAGTGAGTCAAAGTGCGTGAAATTGCTGAGACTGTAGGCATTTCAAAAGAACGTGTAGGATATATTTTGCATGAAGAATTGCGAATGAAAAAGCTTTGCTTACGCAAAGCTGTAAGATGGGTGCCGCTCTTGCTCACAGCAGATCAAAAACGCACTCGCATGAAAATGTCTGTGCAGTGCTTGAAGCGTTTTAACAAAAATAAAACTGATTTTGTGCGTCGATTTATTACTATGGATGAGATTTTGATTCACCATTACACACCAGAATCCAAACAGCAGTCAAAACAGTGGACAGAAGCCGGTTGTTCAGCGCCAAAGTCAGTTCCATCAGCAGAAAAGTTCATGGCATCAGTGATTTACGATGCTAAAGGCATTTTGTTTATTAATTATCATTAAAAGGGTAAAGCAATAACGGGGAAGTATTATTCCGATCGGTTAACCAGACTAGACGAAAACATTCGTGAGAGAAGACTCGGTTTGCAGAAGAAAAAAAATCATCTTTCATCAGGACAATGCACCTGCCCACAAAAGTGTTTTGGCAACGGGAAAATTAAGGGATCTGCACTATGAATTGTCGGAACATCCACCCTATTCCCCAGATTTGGCTCTCTCTGACTGTTATCTCTTCCACAGCTAAACTCTTCCTCGCTGGTCAGCGTTTTTCTTCGAATCAAGATGATTGCAGCTGCAGAGGGGTATTTTGCAGATCTTACTGAGAACCACTACAGGGATGGGATAATGGAGCATTGTTGGAATAAATGTATTAGTGTTAAGGCAGATTATATTGAAAAATAAAAATATTTTTGAAATTATAAATTCGTTTTTCATTGTTAGGCCGAGAACTTTTCAGACCATCCTTTCAGACGAGTGCAAAATAAATGTTTATGAATGATTCTAAATGTTCCGTGGTTCGTCAGCCAAGTTCAGATTCACAGGGACACAAATATCCTATGTATTTCCTGTTTCTTACACTCTCTAGCAGCAAAGATCTTGAAAACGAGTACACACCCAAATCAACTGGTACAACAAGCTGCAAACTATAAACACAAAAGATCTAAAGCCATTTTAATATCAAGTGAAGATACGTAATCCCCATGCCCTCTCAGGGCGAGCTAATAGCTCATACATTTTTCTCCTTCATTGTTTTCTAGATATCAGACAACGGGGAAGATCAAAAGCATCTTGCTTCACCCTATGAAACAGTAATATTCTGAGAAGACATCTTTACAGGGAATTTGCTGATAGACTCCTAATTGTGTTTTGGATTTTATTGCAGTGACTTTGTGATAGAATCAACTTCCGAAATTATCATAAAACTGCTATTATTACTCTATTTTCACATTCCTTTCATTGCTGCTTCCTACATCAGAGATAGATGTGTTTATTTTCTAAATTTTGGATTAAAACTGGAGTACATCAAGATACAGTTCTTTCATCTAAAATAATAATTATAATAATAATTATTGTTATTTTATTATTATTATTTATTAAATAAAATAAATCTGGATTTATTAAATCTATCACTTTTGAAATAGTTTTCGAAATGTTATCTTTAAGTAAAATGCATTGGAATCATTCAAGTGTGAATCGCAACTAATTACCGATCTCGCTGATCAATGATGCGTGTCTTTAAATTGATACATTCCTGAACCATATTTCGATTATGGCAAAGCATAATCGAAGGAAATCACGTTACGTTTGAACTTTAAAAAAAAAAAAAAATGTTTGTATACATTTCGTTCTTTCATCTCCAAAGGTCAGTGTTAACATCTCGAAATTTCTGTATCGGTTTTCCCCACTTTGTAGCACGTGCGGTAATAAGGTTTATCATGGTTTATGTTCAGCAATTGCTAAAGACACACTTATGCTTCATAACTTATCAGTAATGTTAGTTATCGCTTTGAAACTAACTAACGAACTAAAATACTTCCATTGTAATTACACCTAGAGAGCAAACTTTGTACCAACGGAAGTAGTGTCATCTGTCGGTCATTCCTTAAACTGTTTTTGATCAAATCTTAAGTGCGTATTTATCATTCTAATTTTCGAAGCGTCATAAATCCTAAATGTTTTTTTTTTCTTTTTCTTTCGCCTCTTTGAATTGTTTATTCTGTAAAAAAAACAAACAAAATTCGTCCCGAGTCTTTAAAACGATGTTATATAACCTTACAATCACCAATGTATATTTATTTTTTAAATATAAAATAGATATGCACGATATTACTATTGCATGAATTCAGAAAAAAAAAAAAGGAAAAAAAAACCTATGGACGATGAAGATGGGTTGGCGATTCCCTTTTCTAGTTTATTTAAAAGATTTGTGTGCTTGAAGGTTAAAATTAAATTTTTCGTAGTTAGTCAACTGTTACTGCATACACAGTGATAATAAGTAAATAAACATGAAATAAAGTATGTAAATAAATAAATTTAATGAAAGTAAAGAGTGTGGTCATTTAATTTAAATTAATGGCCCATTAAAATAAACGTATCCACTAAAGATTACAAAATTCTCAAAAAATGCATCCCGGATCATGCAGCCCTAACTTTCTGAAACTAGTGGCCAGCTTTGAATATATATTTTTAATTATTAATATAAATAGCTTTTCAGTTATATTCTCTGGACATCATCAGAGGTTAATTTAGTTTGATTAGTAACCAATTTACTGATATTAGGATCAGTGATTATTTAAATTTTGATTACTTTTTTTACTTTTATATTTTAGTCGCAGATAAGTGTAGTTGTATTCTATGATTAATTTATCAATAAGTAAAAAATCTAAAGGAAGTTTTAAACAAAATGTCTCTCTCTCTCTCTCTCTCTCTATATATATATATATATATATATATATATATATATATATATCATTTATCATTAATGTTTTATATTATTATTACATATTATTAATACTTCATATTTATGTTTTATCTTTGACGAAACACATCGCTTCTGCCAAAAGGCAAATTAATTTTATAAATTTAGCGCCTAGGTTACAATACCCTTAAATTTAGGAGTACAGTATAAAAATAAATTTCCAAGACTGACCGCTCGATCCTATTTAATATAATGAAATTGCCATATAAATTCGCTTATTCTTATGCATATTCTAAAAGTTATTAAATAAAAACTAAAATTATAGAAAATTTCATTACTTTTATGAAATATTGTAATTACAGTAATTTCATCTTTTCACTACATTTATAATAATAATGTGCAGTATAATATTAGCTAAAGAAATAACTAAAGAAGAATTAGATATCAGCCTGAAAGAAACAAGAAACGGAAAATCACCTGGAGAAGATAAGTTAGGTTCAGAACTATATAAATACGCAAGAACAAGATTCAAAGAAAGACTGTTATTATTTTTAAATAAAATTTATTCAACTGGTATCCCCCCAATAGAATGGAAAAAAACAATTGTGATTCCTATCTTTAAGAAAGGTAATAGAGATGACCCTAAAAACTATAGAGGTATCAGTATACTAAATTCATGTTACAAAATAGATAGCAGAATCTTAAATAGCAAACTATGAAATATTCCGAAAACTTTATTTTAGAAGTACAGAATGGATTTAGAAAAGGACGATCATGTATAGACCCGGCCTTTTGCCTAAAATTAATAATAGAGAAAAGAAGAGAATACAATTTAGAAACACATATTGCATTTATTGACTTTGAAAAAGCATTTGACAAAGTTAAAAGAAACATATTATTTAACATATTAAAAGAAAGACAAATACCAAATAATATCCTAAAAGCTATCACAAGTATATATGAAAATAATCAAATACAAATAAGATTAAATCACGTGCTATCATATACGAGGGAGATAAACCAAGGGGTCCGACAGGGATGTCCCCTCTCAACAACTCTTTTTAATATCTACTTAAATGAAATAATAAAAAAATGGAATAACAATTTCCATCAAGATATTAAACTTTTTCCTACTGTGAACTTAAACACTCTCCTCTTTGCCGACGACCAAATAATAATTACAAATTCTGAAGATAACTTACAGAAAGCTATTTTAGATTTAAATGAGATATCCAAAGATTATGGTATGATAATATCAACATAAAAATCAAAAACTATGGCCTTTAAAGGACAAGATCCAGCAAGAAGTAAAATAGTAATAGATAACAAGATCTTAGAACAGGTGAATTCATTTAACTACCAAGGATGTATGATCACATATGAAAAAGAAAAAGATATAAAGGTAAAAATTGCAAAATATTTAAAAATAACAGGAGTAATTAACTCTATATTTAAACCAAACCTAGTTCAAAAACAAACCAGACTAAAAGTATACAATACATTAGCCCTACCAGTCTTAATGTATGGAAGCGAAATCTGGACAATAAAACAAAAAGACAAACAAAGATTAACAACAGGAGAAATGAAGTTTATGAGAAAAACTGCAAAGTATACCCTATTTGATCACAAAAGAAACGAAGAAATTATGAAAGAATTAAACCAAGAACCAGTAATTGAAAAAATTAAAAAATATAAACATAGATGGATGGAACACGTTCAAAGAATGAAAACAGAAAGATTACCAAAACAAGCCTTAAAGTACAAGCCATTAGGAAAAAGAAAACCAGGACGTCCTCTTAAACGATTCAACGACGACTTCTAAGGCCGGAACAGGCCATGCTAGGCCTAAATCCTCGATACGTATGATGATGATGATGATGATGAGTATAATATTAGCAAATGCTTGTAGATGTTTATAACACTCACCAGATGGCAGCAGTTATCTGTAAATATTACTTATCAGCAAATTTGATTATTAAGTCTCAATTAAATATATTGAAAAATCAGTCTAGCTAATGAGAAAAAATCCGATTGGTTATCATGGCTATGGACAATGTTCACGACTGAACATCCAGATTTTCATTCCCACAATATTCGAAGTTACAACAGAAGTTTTCTGCTTAATGAAAAATCACCGAATGTTGTTAATCAGCACCAATGCCGATGCTACACGATATCAAAGAACAGCGTTTGCTTAAGATTAGCAGAAAGATTGAAATACAACCGGTCACTGAGAATTTTTTTTTTCTTTTGGATAAAGAACGTATAAAAAATGACACAAACATCAATGTATGAAAATTAATTTTAATAATTTATTGAAAAGTATGCCATAAACCAAGGAAATGCATTTATTGTATGCAAAGAAATATTTCTTCGGTAAGAAACATGATGTAAATGAAAAATACTATTTAAAAAATTCACTGAAAAAAAATCCACATATATGTACACACATGATTAAACCAGTTTTAGGCTACTTGAACTATAATATTTCATTAAAAAAAAAAGCTTTAATTTCTAAAAAAAAAATAAGCAAAGTATTACAAAGAGAGTTCCGTCTATATATCTAAAGCATAGACAGATGTCCTTCTACCATTCTCGTCTGATATTATTGTGTTAATTGTCGAAAGTGTGAATGAAATTTCAGTATAATATTCCTCATAAAGATTGTAATAGAAATAAACACCAGTAAAGAAGGTAATTTTAAACTACATAAATATGCTAATGTAATTCAAATGATTTAATGTTATCATTTATGTGTGGAAAGTATGTTTCAATTAATGTTTTTTTTTAAAATAAGAATGCCCTTCCACTTAAATATAAGTCTTTTACTGGGTTAAATCTAATTAATTAAAAATTATATCTTAAGAAAACTGATAACTAATCCCATGTGGTCTAGTGGTACTCAAAAAGGCATTCAGATTACCTATACACCCGAAACTAAAAACATTTTATTACTACGCTTGCCTACCCACCAGAATGTGGTGCGCATACAAAGGTATTCCACTTCAAGCCCCAGCCAAATGCTACTTCTGCCCTGAACCAGAAACCCTATATCACATAATGTTATACTGCCCGCACACCTCTCCAATATGGAACACTGTTCAGAAATTTATAAAACACAAAGAACCGGTCACAGAACACACACTATTCTAGCTAAAGGACGGAAACATAACAATAACCGAAGCAATTATAATTATAACAACAATGTACTCCATCTGGACATACAGATGTGTGACAGAATTTATGGAAGAGATACAGGCCCACATATAATGCAAAAACTCAACAAACAACTAAATGAAATCATAACGGACACAATAAACAGAAAAAAGATAACCAAACACTAATGGCGGAAGACAGGCCTTATCTCTGATGAATATGAACAAAACATACAAATAATAAAAATAAAAGACCCACCATAAAGAAAAAACATGAAAGCAAGCCAATACAATTCACTCTGAAAGAAAAAATAATGGAATAGAAAACTAAACACATAATGTAAATATGTATATATAAGTGTAGAAATATTGTATAGTAATGAATATATCTATTTGAATAAGAGGAAGTATATGTCTTATAATTTTCAGTTAAGGTAAAAATATTTTAACATTTCAATGGATGTTAAATGACCAAATAACTGCCCAAAAGATTGCACAAGGACTCTAGGTGAAAATAGATATTGGGCATGTTATCATGTTGTAAAAAAAAAAAAAAAAAAAAAAGTAAATAATAATAAATAAATAAATAAAAAATGTTAACTGAAATAAGCATGCTATGTACTTATTGTATATATGTAACTAGTTCTTCCAAATGTAGAAAGATGCTTTTGAGAAAATAAAATATTTAGTGGCTAGGATACCTAGTTTTCACCCAGAAGGCCCGGGTTCGATTCCTGGCAGGGGAAGAATTTTTTTTTCTTTTCTTCCTACGTAGCAATTTTGTGTGCCATCGTATTTCATACTCAAGAAAATTTTTGGGGGAGTTGGGGGAATACAGTAAAACCACTTCTTTGATTTGTGTTATTTCACTTTCCAAAAAATTTAAAAGCTAGTTTTTATGAATTGATATTTGTATAAATATAACTCTTTTACTGGGTTAAATCTAATTAATTAAACATTGTCTTAAAGAAGCTAATAACTAATCCCATGTGGTCTAGTGGCTAGGATACCTGGCTTTCACCCAGGAGGCCCGGGTTCGATTCCCGGCATGGGAAGAATTTTTTTTCTTTTCTTCCTATGTAGCAATTTTGTGTGCATCGTATTTCATACTCAAGAAACTTTTTCTGGGGAGTGGGGGGAACACAGTAAAACCATTTCTTTGATTTGTGCTTACTTCACTTTCCAATAAATTTAAAAGCTAGTTTTTATGAATTGATGTTTGTGTCGTCTGTTATTTCATCAAGCAAATGCTGTTCAATGACAGTATGTAGCACTGGCTATTGGTTCCGATTAGCCGCATTTTATTTTGCATCAAGCAGCGAATTTATGTTGCTTCTTTGAAATACTGTAGCAATGAAAATCTTGCTGTTGAGTTGTTAACCTCATCATTAGCCATATTAATAACTGACGTTTATCAGGTGGTTAATTCAGAAGCTCTCTTTCTTGACTGGACTACTTTTTCAAGCTCATCCGTGTAATCCCCCCCCCCCCCAAGTTACATTATCGAAATAATTCTACGTGTTGAAATTTCAAATAACTATATTCGAAATTTAAGTTCTCCAAATACTGTCTTGGTGATTTGAACTAAAAAAATATAAAATAAATAAATCCGATTTTAAACATTACTTTGTTTAAATCATTTGAACAAACTAGTCCTTTAAGGATTCCGGTTACAAATTGTAACTGCTTTTATCAAACGGTCTACTGAAATATCATTTTATATAAATCTATCATCCAGTATAAATTATGTTGCTTTGATCATTTAAACTTTCAGCTTATGTATCACATTTGTACAAACATCCACGAGAAAGCTCTGAGAAACACAAAACTTGTTTTTAATATGCTGAAGTATTTGATTGGTCGCAACTTATGGCTATTTCATCACTTAAAAGGTTGCAAAACAAAATGAAATCCTAGTGCACGAAGTAGAAACTTTTAGATTGTATATGCTGCCATCTGGTGAGCAGATTAAACATCTGGAAGCATACTAATATTATACATTATTATTATAAATATTATGAAAAGATGGAATTACTATAATTATAATCTTTCATAAAAGCAAAAATAATTACTGTATTTTCAGTTTTTATTTAATAAATTTTCAAATGACACATAAACACAAACGAATTACTATTATTTGATTTGTGAATAACATTCGTTAATATTTTATGGAAACTTATAATGTTTTAAAATAATATCTCCTTTCATTAATATTCATTTCATTAATATACATTGGAATATGTTTGATTTTATTAATTTATAAGGCATTTTCATTCTATTAATTAGGATCGAGTCAGTCTCTGAAATTTAGTTTAAATAAGCTTCTAAATTTAAGGATATTGTAACGTAGACAATGCTAAATTTATATACCGTAATTAAGTGAACTTGAAATAATAATATGTTTCGACAGAAAATATCAAAAATGGAGTCGACTGTTTCTCAAAGAAGATACCAGGTGTCAGTGCATGTTCTTCTGAGACTGGACGAAGATATCAAAAGGTTTAGAATTTCCTGAAATGTTAATCCTAAAATCATTAATATTAAGAATATCTTCAATCTGGCATTTGATTTTTCACCTCGAATTTTTTTACCGATTCTTTCTCAGTGTTTATCTTTAGTTTTTATATATTATATTTTGAGGAGGCTGAATTGTTCTTTAAGAAGGTTTCGAATAATGAATTATTTGATATCAACTCACGCAGTTCACAAGTTAAATTAGTTATGTTTACAAGTCTACCTTAAAAAAATGGCATTTTCATTACCTTCGCCTATATACATTCATTCATATGCCTGAATAACAAGTGGAAATTATGATAGATATTAATTACTACTTTCGTAGACCATTTTCGTGGATTGCCTCAGATTAAAAAACAAAACAGATAAGGAAAAAAAGGGTATCCCCAGAGAGAGATAGTCATGGGCTATCAGCCATTCAGTGTTCCCAAAGAGATAGTTATGAATACTTCGTCATCAGCCATTCTGTATCCACTGCTGGACAAAGGTCTCCACCAAAGTCCTCCACACAGTCTCATTTTTCTTTTATGGCAGATTGAGATGCTTCTTTTGAGTGCTTCACAGCGTTTTCCAAAGGCTATCCACAGGGCCAACGGAAGCGGGCATGCAGAACATTCAGTGCATGCGGGCGCCGCTACGAAGTGGGCGCCACCGCCGAGGCACCATTCATAAGTTCATTTTTAAGAAACAAAATTTTTATCATGAAAACAAAAAAAATCTTAGAATGATCAATATTAAAATAAATATTGGCTGGATACACCGAATAAAAATTTTAAAAAATTGTATATTGCCGCCTATTTGATCAGCCTGCTGTCTACAATTTTGCAGCTAGAGCAGGCTAAATGCTTGCCTGCAGTATGTTGTGTATCTACATTCTAGTGAAACGGTGAACATACGCAGAAACGAATTTTCGTAGAAAATATTTGTTACTAGGTAAACCAGCCATATGTACACATCTCAGTAGGCTACTGACAGTAGCGCAGTGGGGACTATTATTTTGTCTGTGTGTCGTGTTGTGTAACAATTTCTTGTGGGTATAAAATAGACATGGAATCAAAAATTAAAAAATAGTTATCCGGTGCACAAAATCGTAAGCGTCATGCTGCGAAAGAAGCAGATGTTAAGAAACAAACTGAGGCTCTTAATAAATTTGTTAAAATATTAAAATATTCTGATTCAGATTATAACCAACTCGATATATCAGAAATCAGAATTGAAGAACCGTGTACATCATCCAGTTTGCATGAAAGTACAATTGCAACTATTGAACAAGATAACAAGATGCATGATTTAAGTAAAAAATAGTTAGGAGAAGATTTAGTTGTAGTTGACCACGAAACTAACACATTGTTAGTCTCTGTAAATTTAGAAGATCCAGGTGAATGGGGAAATATTGATGAAAAATTACGAGTTGTTTTAATTGAAATGGGGCCAGTTTAAAAGAAAAATATAATATATCCCAGAGATACATATGGTCATAAATTTGGCGACACGTATTATACTTGAAAAATGGAAAACGGTGACCTTGTGCCAAGAACATGGCTCATTTATACCGAAACTTTAAATTCTATTTTTTGCTTTTGTTGCAAACCTTTCGCGCCTACCGAATCAAGTAGTCTTGTAGAAGGCTGTAACGATTGGAGAAATGTAAGTACAACTTTGCATATACATGAGACTAGTTTAACTCACACGAAAAATTTCTTAAAATGGAAGGAAGTTGATAAAAATTTAAAAAACAAAACTACTATTGATTGCGAAACTCAATGGAAAAGAAACATTGGACGAGTGTTTTAGAACGCTTGATTGAAATTATATAAAATTCCTTGGTAGCCAAAATTTAGCATTTCGCGGATCATCTGATAAATTATATGAAAGGAAAAACTGAAATTTTTTAAAATTATTCGAACTGTTTGATCCGGTTATGGAAAATCATGTTGAAAGGACCCTACAACGAAACAACAGAGTAAACTATTTGAGTAAATACAATCAATACTGGAAATACTGGAAACGTTAAATAACGCCATCAGGGATATAATTTTATTATCAATTCGAAAATCTAAATATTATTCCATAATTTTAGATTGCACACCTGATGCAAGTAAAACAGAACAAATGACCATTATTATTCGCTTTGTTTCCTGTGACAATGGAATTGTCAAGATCAGGGAAAACGTTTTAGGTTTTGGAGATATATCAGATTCCACAGGACGTGATTTATGCGCAACAATAATGGAACAACTGGAAAAATGGAACATTCCCATTGAAAACATGCGAGGTCATGGGTATCACAATGGGGCAAATATGAAAGGGAAAAAATATGAGCTCCAAAATTTGCTTTTAAATAAAAATCCTCGAGCTTTTTACGTGCCATCTGCTGCTCATACTCTAAATTTAATCATTAACGATGCAGCCAAAGTGAATGCAGATACAAATAGTTTCTTTGCAATTATTCAAGAAATATACAATTTCTTCATTCTCTTACAAACGTTGGTCAATCCTTTTAAAGTTCGTAAAAAATTAACATTGAAATAGCCATCAGATACGCGACGGGAAAGTAAAATTAATGCAATCCACCCTCTACGATATCAGTCAGGAGAAATTTACGATGCACTCTTTGAAATTTTAAATAATGAAAATTTTAATAAACTCAGCATGAAGCACAAACATTATGTGCTCAAATAAAGGACTACAAATTTATTTGCTCTCCTATAACTGGGCATGATTTACTTAACAGAATAAACCCTGTGAGTAAAATGCTTCAAGACAAAAATATGAACATTACACTTGCTTTAGAATCTATCGAAAACTTAAAAATATTCTTACAAGAGTATTGATCAGATACAAATTTTAAGGAAGTTCTAAAACAGCAAAAGAACTGAGTGAAGAGGTGGATGGAGAACAAGAATTTAAAACTGGTACGGAAGTGCGACGACGAAAGAACACACGACAATTTGACTACAAGCTTCATGACGAAACGCCACAATCACCAGAAGATAAATTTAAAGTGGATGTGTTTATACACTTGTAGACGTTTCAACGTGTTCGTTAATAAAACGTTTTGAACAACTAAAAACATATAATGATTATTTCCATTTCTTGTATAGATTACTACAAATTAATAACGAAGATTTACGAAAAAATTGTGACGATTTAGAGATTCTCTTGAAGGACGGCGACAATAAAGACGTAAATGCAATAGAACTATATGACGAGTTATGTACTTTCAGGGATATTTTTTGGAAGGATAATTTAAATATTCAAACCCTTTCGATATTGTTAATTTTATTTTGTCCAATAATTTATCTTTCCCTAACTTTTCAATTGCTTCAAGAATACTATTAACCTTACCTGTTGTAGCAAACGGTGTACGTTCCTTTTCCAAGTTGAAATTGATTCAAAGTAGGTTTTAATTTAAAAGCTACTTACGAACAAGTATGTCATAAAAAAGGCTTGTTAGTTTGGCGTTAATAGCTATTGAAAATGATATAGGTGTGGAATTAGACGTTAAGACCATTATTTCTAATTTTATGAATATGCAATCAAAAACCGTAAAATTTTAATTAAAAAAATGTCAAGTATATTTATGTAATTTAATTTATTTTCTGTTATTCTGTAAAGATGTTATTTTTTGAATATTTATATTAAATGTTCTAATTATTTCAGAATTCTTTTCTTATTTTCTCATCTATCTTGAGTTTCTTTTATTTTCCTAAAAGATTATAAAAATTGTTAATAATTTTTTATAAGTGGAACAATCATTTTACAAGTTACTAAGAATTTAGTAACTTGTAAAATGAAAGAATTTTTTAAACTTTAGTTCAAATAAATTTTAACTTTAATTAAAATTCATTTTAAATTTGTTAGCGATTCGGGTCGGTAAGAAGGCTATAATCCATGTATCATTATATTCAACGATTAAAGTGAAGTGGCTTTATAAAAATTTACTTTAATTTTTGAGAATTGTTTGAATATTCGGGTTTTTAACGATTATCCTACCTAGTCAACACCCCTTGTTCGTTACATTTAGCGAACCAACGTGTGGCTGTTATGTCAAAATTTATTTAAGAAATTTTAAATAATTTAAATTTTTATTATCGTAAAAGAACCAAACAAGCCTGGATCGTTACAGGGGTGCTTAGATAGACATTGCATGCGGGCGGCAAAGACCCTAGCGCCGGCTCTGGCTATCCAACCAAATTGAATTCTACGTATAATTTCTTCTTTACAGTCTCCCTGTGCTATGACTTTCGTCCTCGATAAACATAAGAGGTTACTATTTCAATTTCCTGGTGTTTCATTTGTACTGGCTATAATAACAATAATATGCTAACGCCTTTTATTTCGTATTATTTTTATTTCGTATTAGTTCGTATATAAAGAACAGGCGAGATCTTTTAACCCTATCTAGCTTTTTGGAGACTGATTGGGAACTTTAATCTCCAGTAGCCAATCAGATATAGCTGGCACATGACTATCACTAATTATTTATACATTATTTTTGTTTTTTCTTTCTTTATTTAATTCATTCTGTTTTAATTTCTGCATTCAATTCATTTATTATTTATTTTAACAACTATCAAATTCAACTTGAATTAGAAGTTGAAAATCGTATCGAGATATCAGACCCGTAGCTCATAGTTGCAGTGTGCCGTAAAACTTCTCTCATAGATTAATTCAATAATATGCAGGTCTTTTATTATATGTTCTTCATAGCTGATTTAAGATGAGACCTTGGTTTCAATTACGTTGAATAAGACATCGCATATTTTCGATCTCTTGTATAACTCTCCATACATAACTGTTGAATTCTATGTATGGCAGATTAGTGAGTCGCAATTAACTAGGCATTTTTTTTTGTTCCCATGAAATGCCAGTCCTAATTTTATTAGGACTGGCATTTTCATTTAGAGCAACCATATTCATTTAGAGTATGTTGATTTTTAAGAGCAGCAGCATATTCTAAAAACAGTCTTTCTCTTCTAAATTTATTGTGATGGTTTTTTCCCAAATTGATTCTGTGAGCTGCATCCAAAACAAGGATGCGTGGCACGATTGACCATAGCGATAACTGCAGATGTATTTAAGTTCTTCCATTCGAATGGTAGCTGATCTACCTGTCTGTCCATAGTAGGCTACCGTGCACGAACAAGGAATTGTATATCCACCTGGAACTGAGAGAGAGAGAGAGAGAGAGAGAGAGAGAAGATGATCTTTAGTAGAACGTAATAGGGTATCAAGTTTTCGGTGGGACTTGAAAGCCGTGAAGATTCTGTAATATTCCGGCTATTTTTCTGAAGGGAAGGTCGAAGATGGAGGAAGTTGATTATTTTTAATATTATGCGAACTGGAACCATTAGACAAGGTGTGATATATTATTAAGTTCTGATGTAAGAGTGGACCCATTGAAACACAGGTTATAGACTCTATAACCTGTGTTGACTGGTGTTTTTATGATACCATATTGTTCAGGGGGTTGATGAGAAAGTCTGTGAATGCATCTGTCTGTGTGGATGAGCTTCTTATAGTGAAATAGAGAGGTTACTATTGGATAGAGTATTAACAAGTACCTAGAAAGGCTAAACTACTGTATTATTAGTTTCTTTTTCCATGGTAAACTGGATTCTAGGATGAGTACAACTGAGGTGAGAGAGGAGAGTCTAATGTGTCTGGCCCATGAGGCGAACGAAGAGAATACATCATCGACATATATTGACCAAATATAAGATTTGAGAGAGGACCGAGTCAAGAGCTTGTTTTTCCAAATATTCCATAAAGATTTGGCAAGGGGGTGTGAGGGAACAATCCACAGAGATATCGTCTATCTGTTCATAAATTTTGTGCTTCCTAGAGAAATATCCAGAATGGAGAGAAAAGGAAAAGAGGCCAGTAATATCAGGAGGAAAAACGTTTTTTTTTATTTTTATTTTTTTTATATAAGATGGCATTTAAGGGATTATTGGCTAACAGTGAGATGATATCAAAGCTAACTAAAATATCTGCATTATTTAGCGTTAAATATGGTATCATTAAAATACTAACCAATAGAGCCCATAACATTTGTTCCAATGAGTCCTCTCTTACAGCTTAACTTACCACACACACACACATACACATACACACATGTATATATATACATATGTATATATTACAAAAGAAAGTTTTTTACTTTGGGTGTAATATACGTTAAAGATACCAAGAAATTTTATATTTGATTTTAATCCATTTCCCAAGTAAGCAAAACAAAGTTTTGTGCGTGAAATATATTCACGTCTGAGTTACTTGTATATAGAGGCTAATAACTTCGTATCACTCGCCTTAGTATGTATCCCATAACGCAAAGCACACTCCCTTTCGGACGTGTATAATGCAATGCATAAAGGGAAGGGCCATTACCCAGACCGGTTTCGACCTTTATTGAGGTCTCATCGGTGGGAGCCAGACCTGGGAGAGATACCAAGGTTGAAGTAATGTATACACGCCCGAAAGGGGTGTACTTTGCATTATGGGATACATACTAATGCATGTGACATGAAGTCATTAGCCTCTATATACAAGTAGCTCGGACGTGAATATATTTCACGCTCAAAACTTTGTTTTGCTTACATGGGAAAAGGATTAAACACAAGTATAACATTTCTTGGTATCTTTAACGTATAATACACCCAAGGTAAAAAACTTTCAACATCATTCTCTCATCCAGAGATTTTTTTTTTATTAAGAAGGTCAAGCACCTATTGGCTACTTGTATATGAGATATATACTGTATATATGACTTCTGCATTACTTTTGTTCTTTTACAGGTTTCCATTTTTGATTATTCCTGCAAAAAATAAAGATAATTGGTTGTAAAAGTAATCTGTTTTTACATGTAAGGAAATGGTTGCAGGCAATAAAAGAGTCGCATTCCTCTACAATTCACATTCGTTTATACGACAATCGCACCTAGGGATGTCATCATCCCTAGGTGCTATAGTCGATCACCGAATCTAAAGTCAAATGTGGTTGATGTTTTTACAAGATCGAAAAGCATAATCAGGCAAAACACACGGGGAAACTGTCCGTCCGTCCATCCACCTAAACTGATGAAATTTACAGAGAAGTAGCGAAAAGTTTCCTTGTTATCTCATCAGGGATGCTGCATGCAAACTAAACAACATACACATACATATCGATCATTAAAGTAGTAACTTTTATTTAATACCATATTGGACCTCCTTTAGCGACTTCCACTACTGATCCTCTTCAATTCCCTGCGAATAGTTCGTTCAGTATGGGTCGGAAAGAGACTTCATTAAATGCTTTGGTATCTGTACAAGCCTTCTCAGACGTCAGCGATCTCGTCCTTGATTCTCTTAGGATCACAGTTATGCCTTTTATTCAAGTAAAGTCAGTTATTTTTACAATGATTAAACACCCAGTTTTGGGCTTTCTCTTTTTGGTCTATTCATCTGTTTCATTGTATCAAGTTCTCTAGTTACTACAATTGCAGTACTGTACATTAGCTCGTTTGTTTTTCCTCGTTTTGTAAGAATTGTTTTTCTTACCAAGTTGATGTTCAATATTGCAGCTGCATCTTGTCTTCGGATTTGCTTCAGAGTCGGTAATCGCCGTCATTGTCTGGTGCTCTGCATTTGTTCTACAATTATATGGCTCAATTCTTGTTGTGCAGCATTAAAATGATCCTGTTGGATTATTAATTGAATTATATGTATTCAAGAAATTCACCTGAAGTACTTTATCCGTAGGCCTTGAAGCTGCTTCAAATTCTTACGGCAATTCCACGACGATCTGACTTTGTTAATCTTCATGTTCAACATCACTGAAAACTTTATTTCTTACAATAAATCTTCTTTGTTCCATTAATCGCTGCTCAGTGCTCGTATCAGGAAATTTGTTTCCTGTCACTTTTGTTATCCTCTTAATGCTGGATTTCATTTCCAATAACATAATAATCATCTTGTTTTCATGCAAAGTAAAGTTCTTTGTTTTAATTGTTCTTCTTTCAGCCGTATTAGAGTTCTTTACCCTTGCTGCCCTGCAAAGAGTCCTGAAGTCCATTAATCTCCTGATGTCCAAATGGTGTGTAAGATCAAACGCGATCCTTGTTGACCCGGGCGACGACCGATTCAGCGTCGATAACTTTTTTCTCCTTAAAAAAATCTGTTAACCTTTATTTCTCTTATAGGGAGTTGGCGAGGCCGTGTAGATTTATCTAACTTTTGAAGACTGAGTGGGCAGTTCAAACTCCACCGATATTTTTCTTTTATTCATGGTGAGGGTGAAACATACTTAGTTCGAAGTTCTAAAAGAGGTATACTGTGAGTACACATATCGATACAAAATTAATAACGGAAAAAATTCACGTACAAAGATTATTTAATAGTATAATTTTCGCCTGTGTCACAAACATCTTTAGTACATATTAAGCTCAAATTAAACAATAACTGACAATTCCAAAAAGCGCCACCTAAGTAGCTGGTGTAAGATCACTAAAAAGGACAATAAATTTCCTAAAAAAAAATCAATACAATAAAAAGTTAGGAAAGATTAGCTGATTTGTAAAGTACTATCTCCCATAAATGGAATAGACGTAAGCCGCCGGATCTGTTTAAGTTAGGAGAATGAAGTAGGGTTTCACATGTTTCTTTATAAAGGCATTCCATGAGGAACTGACTTTTGTGAAGAACTCTTCTCTTTCTCCAATGAACTCTAGGTCTAGTGAAGATGGCATGTTCTGCAAGTCCAGACTTTTCAGGTTTAAAGTATTCAATATAAGATTGGTGTTCCTCTATTATTATTATTATTATTATTATTATTATTATTATTATTATTATTATTATTATTATTATTATTATTATACCTAAATGGAGTCAAGGATCCATGGAAGCCAAACACCACTCGCGTGAGCTATCATACCTTATCTTAAACTCATTCACTCTAGATATACTCACTATTTCGACAAGCAAACTAACTCACGGTTCTATGAAAGAAAAATCTAGCTGCTATTATCCCTTTCTTAACTGCACACAAGTTTAACTTCCACGATGTACCCGTTCACCTTTCCACACCTTCCATATACAGCCATCCCTCGACTTGCGTCCGTTCGAGTTAGGTCCTTTCGAAGATAGGACGTAACTCGAACGGACGCCTTGATTCCATAACGGAATAAATAACATTTTCGGCTATATATATATATATATATATATATATATATATATATATATATATATATATATATATATATATATATATATATATATATATATATATATATTTTTTTTTTTTTTTTTTTGATATATATATATATATATATATATATATATATATATATATAGAAGACCTGAACCAAAAGCTGATATATATATATATAGTCACAGTGCTAAGGCACTAAGTCTCTTCAGTATGTTGAAGGAGAAAGCAAAACCCGATTATGACTACGAATTTAACGCTTCTTTCTTCCAGTTGGTTCATGAGTTCAAGCAGCGTTTTGCATTACATAGTGTAAAAATGTATGGGAATCTGCAAGTGGTAAGAAGGCTGCCAAGGAGTTTGTGGAAAAATTGGATAAAATTATTACGGAGGAATATTATTTGCCACAGCAAATATTTAACATGGAGGAAACGTCCTTGTTTCGAAAAAAAAAAAAAAATGGCCGAGCGGACAGTCATCCACAAAAAGATAAAATCTCTACCTAGTTTCTTAATGCCTATTATTGCTCTTAATACCTATATTGAGATTCTGTTATGGGTAATGTGGCTGGATATAAACTGAAACCATTTGTGATATGGCACAGTGAGAATCCACGAATCTTCAAAAACATTAGGAAGCATACTTCCAGTTCATTATCGGAGCAATATGAAGTCGCGGATGACTCAAAAATTGTTTGAGGATGCCTTGATTAACTGTTATCGAGTAAAATAAAAATCTATTGTGTGGAATAATATGTAGAATTTAAAATTTTATTAATTCTAGATAATGCTCCAGGTCATCCGTCTCCTGCGTCTTATAGCGGTGATCTTCACCAAGTTCAAGGTCACGTTTCTCCGTTCATTGATCCATCCGATGGATCAAGGAGGTCTTGCACTGTTTAAGGCTTATTATTTGCGAACAACTTTTTCACAAGCCTTTTTTTCTACCACTGAAGCAAATAACCAGACTCTCAAGCAATTATGGAAATTATTCAATATTTATCATGCTATTAAAAATATTGCTGTGGCTTAGGACGAAGTGACCTCTCAATGTATGAGTGGCATATGGAAAAAGACATTTAAAAGGTTTGTGCATGATTTTGGAAGTTTGTAATAGTGGGCCTAGCAAATAATCTGAATCTCGAAGTGAATGATGATGACATAATTCAACTCATAGAAAGTTTCCCTGAAGAGTTGACCAACGAAGAATTGGTCGAATTGGAAGAACAACTGTTGCAGAAGAGGAAAAATGAGAAAAGGAAATGGAAAAAAGAGAAACAGGAGAGGTAGTTAAACAATTTACAGTGAAGGGTCTTGCAGAAATGTTCTTTGCAGTTAGCGATGTTCTCAAAACTGCTAAAGACATAGACCCCAATTTTGAACGCTACTTATCGGTAGAAACGAAAGTACATGATGCTTTTGCTTGCTATGAACAAATATATAATGAAAAGAACTAACCCCTATAACTGTGTTGATTTACTGTATCGGCTTACGTCCTGCTGGATGGAACGGAACCCGGACGTAAGTCATGGGATGACTGTAATGATAATTTGATCCCTTCTTCTTTTTTTATCTTCTAATCTAATCTTTATCTAATCCTTTATATATAATTATCCCTTCTTTAAAGCTTATGATTTTTAAACGGAAAAATTAATTGAATTTTAATGATATTAATATTTTTGTCTTGAAAACAGAAATTCGTTTAATATTAGGTTTAAATATTAGGTTGTAGGTGTCCTCCTGCGATGAGTCTTCGGACTCCTTGGAGGTGTCAGAAATAATAATAATAATAATAATAATAATAATAATAATAAATCTGGAAAGTATTATACCTAATTATGCCTAAAAATTATATTTAAAAAAAAAAATATTAATTACGATTTTTCAAGGAATACTTGTTTACATATCATGGAGCACTAGGGTTCGGCAGAGTTTAGGAAAGGATGCATTAAATTATAATTATAATAGTTAATACTTATATTATAATTATAATTAGTATAATTAAACTCCTATAAGTAGAGATGACCTTGCTAATGCTTCTGCCTGGTATCACCACTTGGGCCTGGCTCCCACTGAAGAGACCTCAATAAAGGTCGAAACTAGTCTGGGTAGTGGCCTTTCCCTTAATGCATCACATTAGACATATCTGCAAGGAGATGTGTTTTGCATTATGGAAGATACTGAGATAGGAGTGATGTTAGCTTGGTCCACCTTTGCAACGAGTTTCCCAGTGTTGTACCACCTTACCTTAGTCCTGAAGATACTTTCAGGCGCAAACTTTGTTTGCTCACACTTGGATAAAGGATTAAACTAAATTTTTTATAGTCTAACCAAGTGAAAAATAAACTTTCATCATCCTAACTCTATTAATTATATAGAGTTAGGGTTATGGATCACGAGATGACAGCAGCAGTTGTCTGTCGTACTCTGCCTTATGGTCAGCAGAAAACAGTGGAGGTTGATATGAAATGTATTTTAAAAATAAAAACGGTGGGGTGGATAAAACGGCCTCTTCTACTACATTTAGTGAAATAAAGACGTTGGCCGTTTTAATTAGTTAATTACAATTATTTGTGATTAAGCAAATTCATGTAAAATAAACGATAAATATTCTGTAAGAAGTTTAGCAGCGTCATCTATTGACATATCGGTAAATCACGCAATAGTGTTCAGTGTGTTTTGATGCCACTGAGAATTTCTTCACATGTAAATTTTTTTAGTGCGATTACGTTCATTGATGGTAATAATGGACTGACGATATTAATTGAAGTCATGAATAAAAATTTCAGTTAAAATGAAGTTGTAAATTGCGTAGATCGTATAGTGTTAAGTTTACTTCCTCACTCATACTGCTATTGAAATATGAGCGAGTTAGGTGATGTATTGAAGAAATTGTGCTAATTATAAAAACGGCCAATAGTAAAACCAATTTTCTGCGTATGTGTGTATACCGATTTTGGTAGACACACACACACAACCGTTATTTCTTGGACTGCGAAGGTTAACCAAGCAGGAACCATAAGTACCTCTGTTTTCAGCCCTTGTGATATGCATAGAATCATGAATAAAAGTAGCTGTACTGAACCCTAAATTATATAGTGAAACAAGAAACTCGTTCTGTTGTTTATAATTTGCAGGACCTGTTAAAATTGCTAAACCTACAACAGGAAAAAGACTGGTTTAAAACTAATTCTCAAATGTGATGCAAAACCGAGGAGGACATTATTAAAATGTCTCACAAAAAGGAAAGTTAAAGGAAGTGATGTGTGGAATTTGTCATCTAAAGTATAACTATGTGTTCCTACTTTCTTTCAAACAACTGATGGTTAAGGAACAATGTAGCATGGGGAACATTCAAGTGAGGAATGGTACCTATGAAATTATGAATATAAATGCATGTAGGAAACTAGAAATTTTAATTAATACACTGGATGCCACCCCACATTCCAAATCACTTGGTTTCTCTCCACTTTGAGAAATTTGGAAAAATAGAATTTTTCATGTTCTAAGCAGCAACAACAACAACAAAAATTAGTTATAGAACTCAATTGAAGAGCAAAAATTGACATCCCATACATTATATGGGTGAAGAAGGTTATGGGAATAGTTGTTCATCCCAGAGGCTGCCATCCTGCTTATGCTGTAAAAAATTTGGCATCTATGCTGAAACTGCAATGACCCAAAATTGCAACTGCATAGGTCATGCAAAACGAAGAGTGCTCAGACATGGATGGCAAAGAAGAGGATATGCAAGACAGAGTATGACAAATGCTTCCATTGATATTCATCACCGGAAGCAACAATGCATCAGCAGATGACATGGAAAGGGAAGAGAGCAAAGACTTCAGGTTACAAAAGGGCAGCCAAAGTGCTGGTCCCCAAATCCCTATATCAAACAATAAGAGAAGGGGGAAAGCCAAAAAAGAAATTCCTGAAAGTTGCCTTGAGCCATTGGAAGTATTACAAAAACAGACTAGTGAAAAGATTTGTGCCTGTGACAAAGAGGAAACCCCAAAGAGTAATAAATAATTGCTAATCCTAAATCCCAAGGCGAAGCAAGTAACAAATCTCATCAATACTAAATGTAACTCCTAAAACTTAGTGAAGAACATAAATAAAGTCACGTCAAATATTACCAGAGACAGAAGCAAAACAGAAAAAGATAAAAAGAAAGAAATTGCTCCAAGCAATTGTAATATACAAAACAAATCTGAACCAAAATGAAGCTAAACTAATGGGCTAAACACCAAAGAATGTGAAAACCTACTAATCAATGAAATTTACAAAATATGGCTGGACATTGTAATGCTACAGGAAACAAGTATTCCCACCCCAGAGCCAGTAACATGACTAGAATAAAGACTCACCGAGCACATATCCTAATCAACAAGCCTGCCAGCAGTAGTTCTTGCAGAGGCATAGCCACTCTTATCAAAAGGGCACCACATGCAACTGCCATCCCATGAGGCTTCTGTTAGGCAAAGAACTCTAGAAGTTGATATAAGTCTTGAGAATAAAATACTAATGTAATGTGTACAACCAATGAAGAAAGAGCTACATTTTGACAGATATTTAAAGAAAATCTGCAACATAAGGACATGGCAGTAGTTGCAGGAGATATGAATTTCATTGACCAGCCTTCCATTGATCAGGAGAAAGGGTCACAAGCACTGCAGAAAAGACACACCAGACCTTTGTAGACTGTGGGTTAACAGATGCCTTCAGATATTAGAAAAAAGGAATTCACACCTGGGAACGCCTCAAGAATCAACAGGATTTACCTGTCCCAATACAGAGGCTTCACTACAAGCAGTGTGGAACATATCCCTGTGGCTTTCAGCGATCACTACGTGGTAATAGCAGCATTTCAACCCCCTCAAAAAGGAAAAAGAATAACATTTGTCAACAGAAATTCCCACTGTATAAATTTAACCAGAACTTAATGAAAGATGAAGAATTCAGCAAGGAAGTACAAAACATAATATCAGATGAAGAAAAAGTAGGCAATCCATCCATAGCCTGGGAAACTTCCAAAAGAAAAATAAATAGCCATAAAAATCAGCACTAAAAGAAAACATCAGCAAAATCAAGAAAGAAAGGCATATCTAAAGAAGCTATCCAGCCTGTAGTATATGGATAGCACTAAAGTACATGTTAAACAAGAAATATATCTAATTAGAGACAAAATTAGAACCCAACAACTCAAGGAAATAGAGGGAGCATAGCTCCAAGCCTGAGATTAAAACCATAGAAAATGATGAGGGCAAAATATCCACAGCTTGGATTTTCAAAAATGGAATTATGAAAGAAAGAGAATAGAATGCTTACAGTACAATGGGAAAATTATTTGAGATGATGTGGAGCTACTGCATGCAATTCACAAGTACTTCACAACGCTGTTTTCAAAGAAACAAAGCAGAACTGGACCGAAACAAATTCATCCCCTTTGTACCTTAACTTACCAAGAAATGAATTTTGCAAGTGCTACTTTCAAAAATTTGAGCATTTATTTATGAGAATGATGCAAGAAATATATGAAACAGAAATAGAGCTAGACAGATTCAGCTCAGGGTATATCACATTTATCCTGAAAATTTCAGACACAGAGAAATTGAAATACATAAAGCAGTGGAGAGGGATAACTCTTAAACACAGACTACAAAATTATATAAAAAATTCTGTCCAGTAGAATACAGAAGAACCTACAGAAATTAATATTGCCTGCATAGACCTGTACAATTAAGGGAAGAAACATAACTGACACTACTCATTTAAGATCAGTATGTGAGTACTATACTCTGACCAACAAACCCTGTTTCCTGCTAGGCTTGGATATAGAAAAGGCATTTGACATCATAATTATATCGAAAGTTGTAGAAGAGATGGGAATTAGCCTGAAATTTAGGAACTGGCTACGAACTTTTTACGAGAATGCAGAAAGCCAAGTACTCATGAACAAGAAACTATCCACATCATTTAAATTTTTGTCCCTGCGCTAGAACCAGTCATCAGAGTGATCAACTCAAACGAAGAAATTAAAGGAACGATCATGGAGAGAGCAAAAATCCTGGCATATGCTAATGACATGACGTTGACACTAGACAGAAAGAAAGATCAATAGAAAAATCGGTGAAATCACCAGAGGCTTTTGCAAGAGTCTCCACCCTGAAAGTCAAGCTAAATAAATCTAACTGTATGCTAATAGGGAAAAGGACCCCGGAATTTTTAAAGGCATAAGAACACAGAGATGCTTACCGCTGCTAGAAGTTAAAATAGGTGGCACAGAAATGTATGAAGAGCAGTGGAAAGAACTCCATGTAGCTGTTGCGAGGAAAATAAATGCCATGTGCCCGAGACAACAATCTGTAAGAGGAAAGGCAAGAATATGCAACACATACTTATCCTTTCACCTGTGGTACAAAATAAACAACACCCACACTGTACCATGGGCAATGGGCAGACAAGATCCATAGGCTGTGCGGCACCTACATCTGGGGCTGTAGGCCTCCAGCTTCTAATACTTGGCTCTAGGCCAAGCAGGCCTCGGTCTACTCAATATTCACTTGAAAACAATCATAAACATAGAGAAGACTGCTGAAATAGCAAACACTAAGTCGTACCATGGATATGCAATTGCATTCCTACAGAAATTCGTCACACGTAGAATAATCAGCACAATGCCGGAGATTCACAAAAGAGTTCCCAGGATGTTTACAGAGATGGTGGAAGGATATTTATTTGTGACAAAGCACATCAGCACTGAAACCCTAAAAAATCAAAAAACAAAAGCAACATACTCCAAACTAAGTAGAACAACCTTTCCAATATCACAACATACAGAATTAAGAAGAAGCCAAATCACAGTTGGTCCTGTTTCACACAGTGTCTTCTAGCTACCAATAAATCCGAGGTATGAAACCTTCTTCTATAAAGTCTATCATGCTTGCCTATTAACCAAGATGTGGATAGTGGCTAAAGGCATATCTTTCGAAGGGCATGCAACATGTCAATTTTGCCTGGAATCAGAAACACTATACAACTTCCTGAAATCCAGCTAATCAACGAGGAAATGTTCTGATAAAAGGAAAACATCTAAACAGAGTGCAAACAAGCATTCTCATCCTAACGATGTATGCAATTTTGGCCCAGAGGTGTGACCATGCATATGGAAGAGAAGACAGTCTGGGCACCATATGAAAACTACATCACTACATTCAAGAAGTGATGACCATTTTATTCCAAACTAGAAGAATGACTACAGAGGAATGGGCCCACTTATCTTCCCACCTTACATCAGACGAACCCTCAAATCCATAACAGAATGACCATCATAACCCAAGTGGAAACAAGGCAGATCTCCTAGCTTTCCACTTCCATTGGAAGAAACAGTGCCTGTGTTACACCTCAGTAACTTGAAACAGATTGCTTACCTCTGAACACCATAATTTTATGTAATATACAAGAAAGCTATGTAGGTAATTATAATATAACAGCTACTTTGTAATATAATAGAAGAAATCCTATTAAATAAATTAAATTCTTGTTAAGTATATATAAGTATGATATATATGATATATAAATATAATTTACTATACATTCCTTAATTAAAGAACAGAATGTCTTAAATCCAACTGAGAAAAAAAAAAAAGAGCTGAAAGATGCCATAATTGTGATTATAAGAAAACTCAGTGAAAACATTGAAGTGAACAGTAAAGTAATAGCAACATTGTAATATAACAAATGAGTATAACAATTTTATTTCGATATATATATTATATATATAATTCATTACAATGTAAAAATTGTTGCAGTTAATTAAAAAAAAAAAAAAATGGTTTGGAAGCACCAGTTCTTGTCTGATTACAGAAGTTAAGCAAACTTGAGCCCATTTTTGTACTTGGGAGGGTGACCACCTGGGTGCTGCTGGTATTAATTTTGTTTGCTGATGATGCAAAGTTGGTTAGAGCAATTGTTAATCAAGATGATGTTAAAATTTTGCAGAATGATTTGGATAGATTGGCAGACTAGGCTAAGGAAAATGGATGCCAGTTTATTATTATTATTAAAACAAGCCCTCATGGAGTCAAAGACTCATCTAGGAGGTCCTTTTATCTCACACACATCTCATCATACCGGGTCTTAAACACATTCAAACTCCTTGCAGACACCACACTCTCAGGCAAGGCATTCCAATCATTCACAACTCTGCACGAAAAAAACCTGCCTCTCACTCCCCTACTCACACCCTCTTTATACAGTTTCCAGGTATGACCTCTGGTTCTCCCCTGATCTCCCACTATTCTCTGTAGAACTTCTCCACCACTGATCCTATAACAACCCCTTACCAACTTGTAGGTCTCTATCATATCTCCCCTCTTCCTTCTCTCCACTAGACTCTGCAAATTACATCTTTTCAATCTTTCCTCATACTCGACATTCCAGAGGTCAGAAACTACCTTAGTCAGTCGCCTTTGCACCCTTTCCAACATCTCTTCATCCTTCTGAAAACCAGGTGACCAAATCTGGGCACAATAGTCCATGTGTGGCCTAATCAAAGCCTTATACAATGGAACAAGAATCTCCCTACTTCTACACGTCAGTGTCTTCATCATTCCCAGAAGTCTTTGTGTTGTCTTCACAATTTTGGCGATGTGTCCCCTAAATTTTAGATCCTTATCCACTATCACTCCCAGATCTCTTATTTCCTCTACTTCCAACAATATATTCTCACCAAGCATAAATTCTGCATCCCATCTTTGTTTTCCAAATTTTAAAACCTTACATTTTGCAACATTGAACTCACATCCCCATTTGCTTGCCCAATCACTCAATTTATTCAAGTCTTCTTGCAAGGCCACAACATCTTCACTACTCTTTATGGTTCGTCCCAACTTTGCATCATCTGCAAACAACTGAATATCTCCATCCAAATCTTCGCCAATATCATTAATATACAAGTTAAATAGTAATGGCCCTAAAACAGATCCCTGAGGCACTCCACTAGTGACTTTCCTTTTCCTGGATATTGCACCCCCATACACAACTTGTTGATACCTATCAGATAGCCAGTCTCCAATCCAATGCACTAATCTAATATCCAACCCCATCTGCTCTAGTTTGACTGTCAACTTATCATGAGGTACTCTATCAAAAGCTTTTGCAAAATCCAAGTATATTACTGTGTATCCTTCTCCTCTGTCCAAGGAAGCAGTCACTTTATTGTAATAAGTAAGTAGATTACTAAAACACGACCTCCCTTTAGCAAATCCATGCTGTCCATCAAAGATTATACCATTGTTGTCAACCCAACTCTGGATCCTAGTTCTCACAAGCTTCTCCAAGCTTGTGAGAACTAATGTGGTGAAGTGTAAGGTTATGCATTTTGGGGTGAAAAAATTACCAGCTGTCCACATTTGTGGAACTGTACTTCATCAAATTGATGAAGCCAGAGATTTTGGGAGTATTAGTGGATAGAAAGTTTAAGTTTAGGAGAGGTACATAACAAAAGTGTCTAAAATAGCTCAACAGATTACTGAAGAGATACACAGGTTATTATTCCTCTTTATTGAGCCTTGATATGACCCCATGTTGACTATTGCATGCAGTTCTAGGTGCCAGGGTTACTCGCCTTTGGAGAGGATCCAGAGGCTAGTGAACAAGATGGTTGCAGATCTATGGAATGAACCTTGCAGGAACAAGTTGAAGATTTGTGGCTTACAGAAACTGGTCGATAGGTGGAAAAGGAGTGATATGATTGAGACATACAAATTACTGATGGGTTTTTACAAGATTAATTCAGAGGAAATCTTTCAGAATGGGTCTGGTGGTGGGAGAACTAGGGCCTTCCTTGGAAACTGAGTAAGAGTGTAGTTAGCAAAGGTGTTAGAACTAGGTTTTTTGTTTGAAGAGTGGTGAATGAGTGGAATAGGTTGCTAGAGTCTGTTGAGGATGCCATGACCATGAATGAGTTCAAAGCAAAGTATGATAGATAATGTGCAAATGTTAGATAGTACTTGACATGGTGTTTAGGGCCTCCCTCGATTTGTAGAAGAAAATCTTCTGCAAATAAATGTACTGAATTCCCAAGATATGAAACATTTTCGAGAAATTAAAATTCTCCAGTTGGAGAAAAGAATTGCAGCTCTATTTGTAAGACATGTATTTTTACAACCTAAGTTTTTATATTAATATATTTTTTCAACCTAAGTTTTTATATTATATTTTTTCTTATCAAGATAAACAGATTTTGTTTTCTCTCTATCTTCTAGAGCAGGGATTCTCAACCTATGGTATGCATACCACTGGTGGTACGTGAGCCACTGCCTTACTAGTACATCTAATATCTTAAATTAAATATCGTGGTATACGCCACTGGAAAAGGTTGAGAACCCCTGCTCTAGAGAAAATTCCAAGTAAAACAGTTTAAGTCAAGTGATCTCAAAAGTTAAATCTCTGTCACAGTTAATCCACTAATGGATTAACTGTGCAGAGTTACAGAGTAAGATAAAAAAGCCACTAATGTTTTTGTTCTAGAAAAAATTATAAGATAGTTCATGTATTTGCTCCTTTGGTTGAATAGGGAAGTTAAACACTCATTTACTATGGTGGAGCATAGTGGTTTTTTTCCAGGAGATCCTGTGGGTTGTATCTAAATTGTTTGCAGACCATGTTTTGGATACAACTCACAGGATCTCCTGGAAAAAAAACACCATGCTCCACCATAGTAAATTCAAAAAAGAAAGACTGTTTTTTGAATCTGCATCTGCACTCAGGAATCAACCTAATTTAAACAAAGATGGTTGCATTAAACTTCCCAAAATTCGGGAAACATTAATTACTAGAGATCCCTCTTTACATCCTAGGCCACCTGCTGTAAGTCATATACATCATAAGTTGAATAGTAACTGTATTTTTTTATATTTTGGAAGTAACACGAATCTCTTTATATAACGCTGAAAACTACAGTTATTGCCCCTATAATGAACTTGCGATGAACCAAAGAAAGAGTTTGTTATAGTGGAAAGTTTGCTATAGTGAATTTCCTTTAGAAAGCATTAAATTTTAGAGAATTTTTAGTAATTTGTTATTGTGACTGAATTTGTTCTAATGAGAGGTGATTATTTATATACAGTATATATATCCATATGTTTTATTATAAGCAAACTAAAATGTTTATTGATCATTAATATTTTCATATTAATTTTGTTAGGTTAATAATTTTGTTGATTGGAGGCAAGTAAGAGTGGCTGGTGGAGATGGTGTAATTTCTTTTATGCAGTTGTTTTGCAATCCTTTATCAGGTCCTGATGGTGGGAATGGTGGACATATAATATTTCAAGGTAGACAGTACTACTTGATTTTTAAACTTAAAGACAAAAATTTGCTAAAATATTTATTATTGCACCAAAGTCTCAAAACTAGCTGTTCAAACACCACATACTTTTTAAACTTTTGACTCTGAATTAATTGCTGTTTGTTGCAATCATCACTATGGAAATTTCTGATTCACTCAGCACTTTTAATATGGTGACAGACTGACAGTCAATATTGAAGTAGTGAAAATATCATCATTTTCTGATGTATATCTTTAAATGACCAAATGTGTTAGTCCAGCACATTATTTCTTGACTAGTTTCTTATTGATGACTTTTTTCCAGTTTCAGGTATCTGATTCGAAAGAAAGTTGTCAATAAACTAGGTTGATTCAGTAGGAGTATCCTCTAAAATTTACATTTCAGTTTAATAGGATACACCCACTGAATCAACTCAGTTTATCTCTAAATGTTATTTTTGTCATTTTTATTTCAATCACTTGTTTGGCTAATTTTAACCTTCCATTATTCTGGTCCAACTTAATAAGGTGAATTTAAGCATATGATACAAAATAGTGGCAATAGAAATCTGAGCTGAAATAATGTTTGTGAAGCAAGAATATGGAAGAACAGAAAGAAATGAAGAACTTTGATTCACCTGACCCAACATAATGTCTTTTGGAATAGTTGATGATTTCTATCATCATAATTCATTGGGATTGGCATAGATAATTTTCCCACTCACTTTTAAAATCTCTTAAGACATGCATAAACTGTTCAACACCCTCTTAGAGTCCAACTTCTAATGGTTTACAGAATAAATTTATCTTCGATTCTCTGCTGCTGTGCTTGAGAAAGGCATGTCTTCTTATGTATTTTCTGATGCATATGTAATATTTAGTAATTGTATTTTATAGTTTTCTTATATTGTTTATGACATTACTATTTTACTCTATGTATTTCCCCCTCTTACTTCATTATTTTCGTGACTGCTTGAGCTTGTACAAAATGCCTGTATGCTCTAATCTCTAATTCATGTATAATACTATTATTTAACTTTAATCTCCTTTCGTAATCTACTTAGCATACCCCCCCCCTTTCAATGCCGTTAAGTATACTCTCACTCGTGCTAGCACTGTAGACTTAGGAAAAGCCTCTGGCTGGGGCCAATTCCTTAATCAACGTTGCTATAATTCAAATGTATTAATCCTTAAAAAATTTATTTTTGTTGACGACTGTGCCATCAAGGATCGTGTAAAAGAATTTTCTCTCTTTCCATTACATACAAGAGAATATTTTAGCTAAGCGCGTATAATAACCCTTAAGTCAATTTTATTTCAAGCAACTCCGAATTACTCATTTGTAGCTGTTACTTTACTTAGGTCACACAGATTCGATTAGTTTTAGTGAGACAGTGCATTCGCTAACAAAGATCAGGCAAGCTATTAACAAAACGAAGCATGTTTATTCTAACTAAGACAATTAATATACAAAGGAAATAGGACATATCATGTGTCTGATTCTCCATACATTCATTAAAACAATTCACTTAAAGCATTAGACAAATTTACACTCAACTTATTTGATACGTGGATGGATTTTTGCATGCTTAACCTTGCTCTCTATCTTATTATATAAGGCACAATTATACTCAACACGTCTTAAGCATTAGATAACACAAGCAATATTCAAGATTACAATACTCTATCATACAAAATCAAACTGATGTTTGGCTTTCTGACCTTTTCAACACATTATGCCATTAGTTAAACAGAATCGACATCTATCATCTGTACACACAATCTAGGCTATTAACATAAAGCAATCTACTTACAAGCTCACTATATCATTATACAGTTCTGAATCCAAAAGGTTTAAGGGTGAATTCCACTGGTTCCTTTCTTAATCTTGCGTGACGGCTGTGATCAGGCACTATCTGACAGTGGTTGACTGGCGATTTCCTCCCTTGTAACAGTACTGCATTTCTTCGATGATGTTAGGAACTTCTTCGGCTACTGCAAATCAGCATGCACGTGGAACGGTACATTCGTCGAGGCATACTTCGGAAGGATATCTTGAAATATGGTCTCTGCTACTAGCAAATTCCCCATGATCTCCAGAACTACTGCTCGCGGGACCCTGACTCTTCCCCTCCTCGAAAAGGTTGCCACAGTAACCAAAAAAGAGAGAGACAGCCTTTTTGCCCCTCAGTCTTCACCTTTTATATCATTTGCTGTCCCTTGGCCTTCCTTCCAAAACTTCCCGGATTTACTGGAAGCTCCCTTATCACCCACGCTTACATTAGGTTTTGGTGGAAAAACTCATAATCCGGTGACCTTTGAGACTGTTGTTGACCTTCAGTTTACTAGTGTAATCTTTTTAGTTAAGTTGCTTGTGGTTCTACATTCAGTTATTCTAACATTATATTACAAAATTTATTACATTACAGTAGGTTACATACATTTCTAATTATATGTATTTTATGGGTTTTATGACCCATGTAAAATGGTTATAGGTGAAAAGTATTTCTATTTTTCACCACAAGAGATTTTACGCATACAAGGTTCAAGTCTTCAAGTCCAGTGTTGATATCTTTCTTCTTGCACTTTCTTTATTTTTCTGCTCTTGCATGGTACTAATGTGCTATGGGTTAAATGATATAGTAGATGTATAGAATATTAAAAAAAAAGACACTAGTTTGAAGGACAGTTAAACTAATTATACTAATCATAAACAATATGTATTTATATTTTCATAAAAGAGTAGTTTTTTATCCATTATTATTATGTTTTTCATTCTCATCATCAGCTTTACATAATGAAGGATATTATGTATTCAATCTTGTTATAGCCAGATGTAGAAAATTCAAAATTTACAAGAGAGTTTATGATAATATAACCTTTGGCACTGTATTTGCCATTGTTTGCACTACTTAAAATATGGACTCTACCCAGGAGCCTATATATTTGTGTTTTATTATGGGGGGGGGGGGGGCTGAAAAGTTCTGATATACTCCTAGAACAAAAATTATATTAAAGCAACTGATATAACCACAAGAAAGAACATATCTTAAAACCCTTTAAGCTGCATGTTTCATCAAATTGTAATAATTTGTTCTCTTTCTTTTAGGATGTATATATATATGAGAAGACATGTCAGAAGTTTCAAAGAAATTCGAAGACAGAGAGAGATGAGGTCCATTATCAACTTTTTCATGCTATAATAAAAGTCTGCAACTGAGATTCACCAAAGACTGTGCCCCATCATATCCAAAAGTTGCCAGATGGATGTCAAAGTTTAAAACTGGGCATCCTGAGAGAACAGATGCCTCAGGTCAGGAAGACCTTCCACAGCAATCACACCTGAAAACATCGATGCTGTGCACGTCATGATTCTTGATGATAGACAAATATGCCAAAATGTTACAAAAACTCTGGGAAATCCAGAAAATGAGTTGGGGTCATTATCCACCAACATCAAGCAGAAGCTCTCAGTGAAGTGGGTTCCCAAATGTTTGGATGCTGACCAATAAGAGAGAATGTGTGCTATCATCTCAAGGGATTTTGGGTCACTTTGAGAAATCAGGTACAAATTTTTTGGCTTGTGTTGGGACTGTTGGCGAAACATGGCTTCATCACTATGCTTCAGAGACCAAACAACAGTCATTGGAGTGGAGATAAAAAGGTTCTCCACAGCCAAAGAAGTTCCAAACCCAAAAGTCAGCAGGGCATCCTTAGAGAAGTTCTTGCCATTGTATTTTGGGATTGGATGGTGTAATCCTTACCAAGTACCTTAAAAAAAGGCAAAACTGTTACAGCAGCAGTTTATTCAACAGCTCTGATGGAATTGAAGGGATACTGAAGGAAAAATGCTGTAGGAAACTGAGCAGAGGTGTGTTGTTTTTGCTTAGTTTCCTACATCATGAAATCCAACAGACAATACACAACTTGGGCTTTCAATGTTTCTGATAGCTATTTTGAACTGTTAGTTCTCATTAGAAACCATGCAATTCAGTTCGTTCATATTGCAAGTTCCAAAAAAGGTGGCCAAAAGGGCATCACTCATGAGTGATGCCTTTTGGTCACCCCTCAAGTAGTTCCAAAACTGGACCTCTTATGAATTTCTGTGCTACATCTGATCGCCAAACCAAGGTTCAGCACTACATAACCAGAAGCAAGTACTGCCACTGTGTTAAGTCTTCTCTTGGCGAAATGGCAAATACACCATCTGAGTGCATGGATCTAGTTTTCTTTTCAGAAACCAAGCAAAACTTAAGAGTGCAAAAACTCTCATTAGAAAATAAGTGAAAACTTTAATTATTCATAAGTGAACTCTTGATAGTTGCATGTGTAAAGCATTAAAATATAGAATCCAAATAGGCTTCATTTTATCAGGTTACGTTAACATAAAGAAGGACATTATGTATCTGATCTTGTTATAGCTAGATGTAGACTTTAAAAGTTTAAAAATAAGCTTCTACATCTGGCTATAACAAGAATGGATGTGTGATATCCTTCAATATGTTAACCTGTGGATGGAAGCTTTTTTGGTACTATATTTCAGTATTAACTTTACATTTTCTTATTGCAATTAAAAACAAAGTTACATTGAGGAACACAAATAAATATCTTGGCAGGCTTGTTCTGCATGGTTTGTCATAGCGACCATTAAAAAAAAGTGTTAGTTCCTGGTCCACTCATTTTGATGAATTACATACATACTGTCCTTTTTTTTTTTTAATTTTTTTTAAAACCACATAGTGCTGATTTCTTGTTGATTTTGATGATTCACTCACCATTTTAATCCCATGTTGCATTTGATGTGATCAGATATCTAGGCTGTGGTTCATCCTTGATATATGGATATCAAGGATATCAGACTAGATAAAAATAAAGAGTTTATCTGCACATGCTTAATCATGTAATATTTCTATTCATTTACAATTCTAAAATTTGTTCATCCACCAAATTCAAAATATTTTTGTCTGGCAACTAATATTGGCAATTCTTTCTCAGCACTATGTGGTTTTAAAAAAATAAAATTTAAAAAAAAAAAAAGGACAGTATGTATGTAATTCACCAAAATGAGTGGACCAGGAACTAACTTTTTTTTTTTAATGGTTACTATGACAAACCATGCAGAACAAGTCTGCCAAGGTATTTATCTGTGTTCCTCAATGTAACTTTTTTTTGGTTTGCCTCATTTAAATATAACTGAGGCAAACCATTTAAAAGCCTTTGTTATCATTAAGGACCTTGTCATAGAAGTCTGTTTTAACAGTCTGTAGATTTCACTTGTTGATTTGCCATTAAATAATGAGATGTAGCAATTTAGATAGCTTTAGAAAATAATTAGATAATTTTTAATGAACTTACCATCTACTAATAACTATTAATGGCTGTATAATGATTACCTAATTTAGCATGTTGAACCGTTTGTTGTTGCTGTTATGTATTTGCATATGTAAAAACTTTAAAAAAAATGTATATATAAAAAGAATTGGACAGAAGAGAAGATAGGCTTAAATAGCTTTTGCATGAGAAGGTAAATTTTGTGTTATGTATATTGGTATGGCCACAGCAGTGACTGTTGCCCTGTGGCTCACCTGCTGTTGATTGTCTCCCCCCCCCAAAAAAACAAAACAAAAAAACTTAGCCCTCTTAGGCTGTCCTGTCATGTAGGAGAGGATATGAAGCAGTATTTGTGTGACCTGTGGAGTTCATGTAATTGCAGACTAGATGTACTTAAGTTTTGGTGGAAGGTCCACAATAATAATAATAATATTTGATGTTATATGCTGAATGCCAATACCAGTGCCATTCGCTTTTCATCTGATTGAAAATAGCAAACAATTTTTCTTTTGGTATTAAATAATTATTGTATGGCAATGTTTTTGGTTCCATAATGCTAGACCACCAGAAAAAAAAGACAATTTTTGGTTCAATTTTTTCAGCTAGTTTCTAAATTAATCCTGAACTCAGAAGAGTTGACCATAGAACTCATTCTATTTTAGATTATGATATGAGTTAGGATTTAGGATCATGAGATGGCAATAGTTGTCTAGTACTGTTGCTGCGATGTCTTTCAAACCATCGATTGCCATGAGCGCACTTGTCAGTAATGGCTAATGGTGGAAATTGATTTGTAAAATTTCTGAAGATCGATTTCTAAAAGTTAGGCCTGAAGGAATTCTACGTGTTCTCTTCAGGAAATAAAATGATTTTTTTAAGCATTTGTTCACTATTGCCACTATTTTGTAGCTATTTCTTCCATATTGTGTATATTGCACATAATACATATTTAATTTAATGTGTATATGTACACATCAAATGTATGCTTTGATATAACTGTCATGCTTTATCAATTAAATTACTAATTTTTCTGTGAATCCTCGACATTTCATGCTCACCCCCTCCATTAGTACATTGGGTTAACTAAAAGTTAGGTACCAGTTTCTAGATCCAATCTAGCTTGTATCTAGGAACCAAACATGGCACTTTTCAAGCCACTGCAGGCTTTTAATAGGCAGTGTAGTGGTCTCAAACTAGGCATTGAAAATCTGCATCTTAGACTTTTGCAAATGTCCATACCATACTGGGATTTGAGCTCACAAGTTGGAGATTAGACTCTTTCCACGTGGTTAACCAGATCAGCATTTGAGTATGGACAATATTTCTTAATATCTTGAAAGTAAAAGGTATCTATGGGATATGAATCTAATTTCGATATTATTTGATTTGAAAAAAACAACTTTTTTTTTTGTTCCCAGGTACCTAAACATGCTGCATTTGTGCAGTTTTTTTTTTTTTTTAAACAATTTACTCTATAGTAATTTCTGTTTTTTTTTTGTTTTTTTTTTTCCCATCTTGAGCCAGTTTAATCTACCATTTTAAACAATACAAAATTGTCCAGTATACGCATACATACATATATACAAGGGTGTGCTGAAAAGTTGTGATAAACACCATGAAGGAATTGAGGTAAAACCATGGTCTAGGTGTTTATCAGAACTTTTCAGATGCATCAGTTTTTGTACCATTCTTGTGCAGTGGGATTATACTCAGCACAGGGAAGATTCCACTCCTGTGGAATCTTCCCTGTGCTGAGACTCAAATTATGCAGCCAAGTCAAAGGAACAGCCTGTTCAGCTGAACATTGTTTTAGTTCAATTTCAAACTGATATCCCATCAGTCCATATTTCTGAATTCATATTCAGTTTATGCACCAGCTCTAGTACCTCTGAGTTTCTTCCTCCATTGTAGAGGTAGTATTAAGCTCAATGTTGCATACACCAGGTTGATAGCTTTTAGCAAAATGGGCACTCATTAGTTGAACAGTCTCTTCTGGCACCGAAAATTATTTATATCTTGTCATTTTCAGTACTTTAATATTTATTCTCTATGCTATTATGCTAAGCATGTTCTATTGAATTTATCAACTCTGTAGATAACTTATCCATAGCATTTCCTACCTCCACAAGTAAATTTCTGCATTCAAACAATTTCTCTCCATTAACTAATGGCACATCAGTTCAAACTGCTGGATTAATTGATATGACATCAATCACTCCAATATCTGGATACTCTTTAGTGAGTTATTTTCAAAGTTTGCACTCTCAGAAATTATTACTATCTGCTTTAATTCAGCTGTTTCAGCATTACTTAAAAATGTACCTACTATTCACATATAGTAATCTTGTTCTTTATAGTTATATATTCTCCAGTCAAAGTGTGTTAATCACATGTAGTATGATTAACCACTTTCTATTAATCATATTCAATGTTAATAAATTATGGTTGTGGCTAGTAGTAACTATATTCTGTTCTGTTAATTAGTATTATTTAAAAATAAACTTGCTTAATTTATAACGAGAACTTTTTATTTTTTGTTTTCTCAAATATAAGTTCTCTTTATAGTTAATATTAAGAGATGAACTTCAGCATTTAATTTGTTTTTAGAATTTTATTTGGTTTACATGTTTAGAAAATAATGCTTGTCTGACCACTTACTCACCCATATTACAATTTATAAAATTGTAATATGGGTTACAATTTACCACTGCATTGGATTTCAATAGGCGAGAAGGATTAAGCATGGCTTGTCATTTTAGAATTTAGTATATTTTAAATTTGAGCATTTTTTTTTTTTTTTTTTTTTTTTTATATAGGATTTTAAACTTCAAAAATTAGTGAATTTTGAAGAGGTAGTATGTATATTTTAATAGATGAATATTGGTAAGAGGTGCTTAAGGATCAAAGCTCTGTAACTGGGAGGAGACCTCCACAGCCTTTTAAGGAATGTGAAGAATTCTTACCTAATGTCTAATCCTCATCTGTTAGATATCTACCTGGATGGCTATTACTGAAACAAAGAAGACAAAAACAGATGAGATCTTTCAGCAATAAATACGTGATATTATATTCAGGCAATAACAATCAGTGAAAACGAGGAGTAACTATAGTGTTCAACACTAAATATGAAGATAATCTTCTTGAATGGCAAGCGATATAAATAGAGTCATGTGGGCAAATATCAGAATGGGGAACTGGACAGTGAGATTTATTTGGGCGTATAGTCCTATCTGATAAGGAAAAAAAGGGAGGAATTTTTCAAGGCATTAGAGAAAGCAGCTGGCACAATGAAAAAGGAATAGTTGGTCCTTAATCATTTCCCAAAGGAGGAAATGATTACCAGACATATAGAAATATTGTAGGAAAATTTGGAGAAAAGAGCAAAGCTAATAATAATGGTAAGTACCTCCAGCATAAAAATGTGCATAAATACACATGGAGAAAATCTGCTAGAAATAAGAAAAGTTTCATTGAGTATGTTATTGTTGAGAGTAATGTATTCCCACTGCACTGTTCAGGACACAAGAGTATACACAGGATTTGAAATTGGATGTGATCACCATTAAGTTTACAGCAGGATAAAATTGAATATCATATTGAAATGACAAGTGCATAAGAAAAGCTTTAAAACGAATCAAAGTTGAATGAGAGCTTGAAAACAAGAACCAAACCTTAAAGATTTGGTGGCAAATCCTGAAGAAAACATTGATTGATTCAGCCAGAGAAGCATGTGGTGAAGGTAGCTGCAAGGATAGGAAAATCAAAACTCCATGGTGGACTTATGAAGTTAAAGAAGCAAGCATATCAAAAGTTCCTGGCAAGTAAGTCAATTGGTGCTCTTTGAAAATACAGAAAAAAAAATGTAAGAAGGGCCAGTACACTGTGGAAGTACAAAATATTCTGGAGGCCGTTGAAAAAGTTTAGAAATGGAGGAAAGAGTACTGCTCTCTTGATGATAAAAGTGATATGAAAACTGAAATTAAAGACATTCTAGATGTCAGGAGTAATTACACTGAAAGATTGCTAAATGAAACAAGCACTGACATCATGGTGGCTAAAAAACACTCAGCATGAATACATGTGAATAGTTGAAGTCCCATCAAAAACCTGCAATGTAGAAAGGCAGCTGGAGTAAATGATATTTGACAGAAATGCTCCAATGTGGAGGTATAAAAGTTTTACAGTGGCTACACTACATAATTCGGAAAGACTGGGCAGAGGATTGAATTTCAAATGATTGGAGTAGACCATTAGTACCTCTCTATAAAAATGAAAATAAAATTAAATATGAGAATTACAGAGGAATTTCCTTACTGAGTATTCCTGGTAAGATTTATGCAAGTATTCTTGAGAAACAGCTGAGAAAAATTGTGGAAGGAAAGCTTGGGGAAGAATAAGCTGGATTCAGTCCAAAGGGAGTTGTCAGGATCAGATTTTCAATTTAAGATAAATAGTTGAGAAATCATAGGAATATAACAAGTATATATATTTAAGTTTTGTAGATCTGGTAAAGGCATAAAACAATTTGTGCAAAAAAAAAAAAATGTGCTAAAGATTTTCCTACATAATGCATAGCCAAATTATTGGCAAGTTTATTGAAAGCTGAGATTGGTAACTCCCTCTCCTTCATATAAAATTCATGCAATTTCCTAGATAAAGTGAAGAATCTTTCTCTCCAACTTACTGATTTTATAGTCAGTTTCAATATAGAATTGCTTAACACTAATGTATCTGCATCTGCTCTCACAAGCCTTTCCACAGGATATACTGAAATTATTTGACTTTGTCATTCACCCTGTGTGTGTGTGGCTTCCATGGCAGGAAAATGCCATGGAAGCCCCCCACACACACACATCCACAGTCTTCCTTTTGGATTCTTTATATAGATGATGGTTTTTGCAATCTGTCCTCATGATGAAGGAACATTACCTACCTTTTTAGCTAACATAAATAATCTATATCCAAGAATAATTTATTTGAAAAAAAAAAAAAAAAAAGGAAACAAATTATCCAGCCTAGACATCATGCTACACTGTTCGTCTTCAAGTGAACTACTTCCATTTATTGAAAACATACCTTCATGTGATGCTATATACAACAGGTGTGAATGCTGGTCTTGAAATTCATGCTTGTTCTTGTTATTATTCAAGTCTGATTAGCAGAATAATGAATAATGAATTACTGACCATTTAAAACTATATATTTAGAATTTATGTACATTTAATCATACAAATACAACATTTATTTTGCAAATGATATTCTATCTTTTTCAATTTAGCTACTTGAATACAAATTTTACCCTACGGTTCTTCTTTATGAACTAGTCAATAACATCGTCATAAAAAGTTGGTTTTAACTTAATTTTCCCAAGCAACATGCACACTTGTAAAGACTGGCTGAAGCTCACTCGCTAGAGCTACATTGACTGCGTATAGCCTATGTTTAAGCAACAGAGTGAGACAACGTCAAATGGCTATGCACACGCATGAAATCACAGTGTTGCTGTGAGGACCTGGAAGCTCCTACAACCGAGCAAGCCAAGGTAGCTTTGACTAGACGAGCGAGCATCAGCCTTCGATACACAACACAAAGCTCAATTATTGCCGCGCAAGCTTAAGACATCGTCTCTCTACAAAAATAAAAGCCTAAATGGAATGCTTATAAATGCATGCATTTATTAACAAATAAATATTACTTCTTTCTCAATTAATGAGCTTATGCAGCAAGCATGGAGAATTCACCATTGATATACAGTACCAGTTGGCCCACCATCCCTGTTAGAAGACTGGAATTATTAAAACTTTATTATGGCATGCTCACACTACATGTTCTACACTGCAATAACTACAGCAATAATTTTAAACATCATACAGACCATACATCATACTTTTGATTGCATTATAACCCTAAATCAAATAATGAGGAAACAGTATATAGAATCCCTATTCTATACATTTTTGATATTGTGGAACAAATCTTGAGAATTCTTAATAAATATAATCTAATCAGGTTTATTCCATTCACCAAAAACTGTCTTCATAGTTCCCATCGTCTAAAGATAAACAATCCCCTCTGGTTTTTTCCTGGTGGTTACCAAATTCCATGTGATTGTCACCTCTCTTATTTCAGCCAAACCGGATGTTCAGTGGAGAAAAGAATACAAGAACATCAGTCCTGTGTCATCAATGGGGAAACCTGAAAAATCTTACCTTGCACATCATGGAATAGATACTGACCACAAATGTTCCATCAGTGTCACTGTAAATTCAAACATTTATTTAATGAAAGCACAAATCTTACTTTACGATTTAAATTGGAATGAATGCCTCTCACTTTCAAAAATATGGGAAAGTCCTATTCTAATCACATATAATTAATTTTTTAAAATAATTATAATACAATTAAGTAATAGCTAATAATACTATGTTTCCTTGGTTTTGCTTTGCAATGTTTTATGTATGTTTCATGTGGCTCTTACTGTTTTAAATTTCTCCTTTGTTCTAATTCTACCTTGTATTCTATTACCTGATGCCACTGAAGATGATCTGTAATTTTCAGATTGAAATATATACCCTTTAATTAAATTTTATTCATTCTTTTCTTGTGTTATTGTGTGTCTTTTAAAAATACTTTAGTCTATATTTGAATTGCAAATCAGGTATAAACAAGGATTCACATTATCTCCACTGTTATTCATCTATGCAGGTCACATTATGAAGGAAAGTGGTATTAAATCTTATATCAAAATTTTAGTAACTTTTCAGGAATGTATTTCATCATCCAAAGGTTGTTCTTATTGGTGTTCCTTCCTGTTTTTAAGATTTTTGTCTTTTTATCACTAATTTTCATACCAAATATTCCATTTATAGTTAAATGGAATAAACAGTCTTAAATACTTGTATAGATTTATTTAGGAGTAAAACATAAAGTAATCAGCTGAGTTGAATATTTCTAACTTTGATATCACGTTTTATGCTATTTTCTTTCATAATGTGATCCACATAGATAAATAGCAGTGGTATAGTAGGCTCTGTCATACCTCAGATTTTACACCAACCCATCTTCCTGTACATTCCTCAATTCTAACAGCTGATTATTTAAGTATAAGCTATATAGCTGACTCTCACTATAGCAAACTACTGAAAAGTTCTGACCAGAGTCTCATAGGTACAATGCTATGTTGAAAGAAATTCATTCTGGCAAACTATTCACCATAACTTCTTGTAGTCCCTGTAAGTTTGCTAGTGACAGTTGACTCTGTATTGCTGTATATAGTTTTATATTTACACTGTATAATTATAGAATTTGAACAGCTTCTCACTTTCTCTCTCTTGGCACCTTATCATATATATGCTTTTTTTAGATAAAAAAAAACTTAAATACAAATTCTTGTTATATTCTCATGTTTTTTTTTTTTTTTTGACTGTCTTAAAAGTAAAAAATTTGATCATGACAATGTTTTGAGTGAATCCAACTGGTTCTTCACACTGAAGAACCAGTTGGATTCTAACTTTGTTTGCTTACATTTGAATAAAGGATTAAACTAAATTTATTATAGGCTAACCAAGTGGAAAAAACCTTCCAACATCTTTCTCTAAATCCAGAGTAATTTAATAATAAGGTGAGAGACACCTTTTGGCAACTCGTATAGGTAAATATCACCTCTCCATTGCTTCCACCTTAGTATCACCACTTCTGGATCTGGCTCCTGCTGACGAGACCTCAATAAAGGTCTAAACCAGTCTGGGTAGTGTCCCTTCCCTTAATGCATAGCATTATACATGCCTGCAAGGAGATGGGCTTTGCATTATGGGAGATACTAAGACAAGAGCGAAGCTCTCATCACTACAACAAGTATTGATGAGCGCTTGGTCCACCTTTACCATGAGTTGCCTCAGTCCTGAAGATACTTCAGGCACAAACTTTGTTTGCTTACACTTGGTTAAAGGATTAAACTAAATTTATTATAGTATAACCAAGTGGGAAAAAACTTCCATTATGGTTACATATTATTGCAATGAACTTATGTTACACTAAAGATAATATTTCTTTATTGTAACATTAAAGAAATATTATCTTTAATGGTTTATGAATGTTACTTTACTAATTAGGGATTCTTAACACTAAGGAACAATAAAATCAAGCATATAATTATGTTCAGCATGTGCAGTTCCCCCCCCCCCCCATCCCCCAAATTGTTCAAATCAAGTTGTAAAAAGACCTAATAAGATTTTTTGGGGTAAAACCACTTCAGGAGTATGATTTACTTTGCACTAAAATCTTTTTTTTTTCTTTTTTAATTCTTGAATCTAAATTAATAGTTTGGTTTTTCATTTCATGGTGCATTATTGTCTGAAGGAAGACCTAGGTTCAAATCTAGTCACCGACTAGAGGAACATTTTATAAAACCATTTTTGACTGTTTTCCGAGTTAGTCAATCTCTGGCATGGGCAAGTGGGATTTTTATCCAAGAAATTATGTTTTTTTGTCCCATAAACTCAAGAAAATTGAGAGTAAAACCCACACTATCTCAGACAATAAACATATATGTTTAGGATTAGTGACCATGAGATGATGGCACTTGACAGTCACCTCTCTTCGCCGGATAGTCTTGGGCCAGCTATCTCCAGTTGTCCTCTGGTGGAGATTGAACTGCCTCCTTAGTCTCCAAAAGTTAGAGATAAAATGGCCCAGCTATCCCTCCTCCCACACACAAAGGAATCAAAGCTGTTAGAGGGTTTTTTTTAATAATAATGAAAACTGGATTTAAAACCACCTACTTGGATGCAAACTCATTTATAAGGGCATGTGAAAGCAAGTTCTTTTATAAAAAGTGGCAGAGGTTAAGCTGAGAGAGAGAGACAATTAGATGTGATGTCTTAGCGCAACCCAATAAACGTAGGTTTCAATTTTATTTTTGTTTGAACTTATTTATAAAAAAATTAAAAAGTCATGAAATTTGAAGAAGAGGTGGTTGGTTTTACAGGGCATCGTTGCCCTTTATAAATCATCCAAAAAAATATGAATTTAAATTGCCTATTTTAATATTAGATATATTATTTTAAAAATTATTTATGCTGAAAATCTTGAAGTTTGTCGAATGAATGTATTTTTCAAAATCTTAAATGGCGGAATTGAAAGGGAAAAAAAAAGGGGCAGAAATGCATTAAAGCTAATTAAGAACATAACAGCAGCGACAAAGTGTATATACCCCGAGTGGAAAAAAAAAATTTGAATTAAATGCATGATTACTGATATGAAAAAAGAACTGTAGATGAAAAATAGGTCATATAGAGTTTGAGGTGGGAAACAGTTGTGAGGAGAGAAAGTGACTAGTATAGTAGGAAGGTAAAATTAGGATACGAGAGGAGACTAGCACTGCGTTAAAGGGACAATCTTCTCTCATATCCTAATTTTACCTTCCTACTATACTAGTCACTTTCTCTCCTTACAACTGTTTCCCACCTCAAAGAAGGAATTGTTTAGGATGAATGGTCTTGCTAGATAGAACAGGTGATCGAGTGACCAAGGTGAATGATATAGTAGTAGAGCTGTTCAGTGAGTTTCATTCTAACGAAGGAATCATAGTCCAAACGGGGATAGAGAGGTTGAAGGAATAGAAGCAAGTGAAGTGGATATATTTTAAATACTAAATACTTTGTAGGTCAGCAAAGCCGGTGGTACTTGATGAAATTTCTCCATGTATCATAAGGTAATGTGCTAAAGACTAACAGCTCCATTCTCTCAGCTGTTTAAAGCCTTGAGCTAGAATAGTCCTTAGGTGGCAAAGGAGGGTGAGGTAGTGTATCTGCATAAGGGTGATAGGAGAATGGGGCTTGCATACAAACTTGGGCAGATGAGAATAATATCTGTCATGGTCAGCATGGATTTAAGGACCCCTCAGTAATCTGGTTAACTTTAATAATAAGGTAACAAGAGTGGTGGATGAGGGAAATGTTTGCAATGTAATTTTTTCAGATTTTGCAAAAGAATTTGATAGAGTAACACATGAAAAATTATATTTAAACTGCGACGTATGGGTTTGGATATTAAGTTGTTGGGATGGATTGGCAATTTTCTCTCTGATAACTATCCAAGGGTTAAGTACAGAAACTCAATATCAGGTACTGGGAAGCTAATCAGGTTCCACACAGCTCTGTGCTAGGAGATCATTACTTTTCAACATTCATATTGATGGTATTGTTACCAGAATTCAGGAAGATATTTGCTGATGATTTGAAGCTGGAGAAGGTATTTGGGTGAAGTCATGATATGTTGCCACTTCAGGAGATTGAATAAGCTGAAAATGTTTCCAGATAAATGGGGATGTTGATTTAATATTGCTGAGTGTAAGGTTTTGAATTTCAGGATTGCCAGATGGGACACTACATAGTATACACTGCTGAAAGTGGAAGAAGCACGAGATCTTGGGGTTATGGTGGATCGAAATTTGCATAGGCAGTAAACATATCAGACAATTGCTACATCAGGATCATTCATCAAAAAAAGATAAACTGGTAGTGATTCCATTGTATTAGGCTGTGATCTGTATCACTCTGCTGAAATCTTGTCACCAGGATTTGAAGGAGATGAAGACACTTCAGAGAGGGTTTAGAGGTGGTTGAGAAAATTATGTCAGAATTGTGGAATGTTAACTATAAGGATAGATTGAATTCATGAAATCTCCAGAGATGGCCTGTGTAGCTTAGTGGAAGTAGTACTTGCATCCTCTGAGCTAGGCCCCAAAGATAGGCTTAAGTTTAAGCCTATCTTTGGGGCCTAGGCGGAACTTTATCTAAGCTTACATTCGACCAGTTCCCGAGTTAGTCGATCTCTGGCATGGGCAAGCGAGTTTTTTCTCCTCAGGATTTTCGTTCCATAAACACAAGGAAATCGACCTTCGAACGCACATTTCAGACAGTAACACATCCTGTTAGGGTTGGTTATCAAGAGATATGAACACTTGTTTTCCTGTCTATTCATCAGTTGTCGCTTATAATCAGCGATAGTCATCGACCAGCTATCTCTGATTGGCTACTGGTGGAGACTGAACTGCCCACTCATTCTCCAAAAGATAGGGTTAAAGGGCCTTGCCTACTCCCTATGAGGGAAGAAAGGCATTAGCTGATTAATCACCAGAGCTTGGTAGATGACAAAGGTGTGATATGATTGAGAGGTTTAAGCTTTGAGAGTGAATACGAAAGAGATTTATCAGCTGGAACATAAGGATGGAGCAAGCACTAGAAGATATGTTTGGAAATGGCACTAAGGAACGATAAGGGGGAAAGGCATATTTATTTTTTATGTGAAAGAGTGGTCAGTGAGTGGAATGCAGTGGCTGATTGTGTTGTGCGTGCTAAGACGGTGAATGAAATATGAAAAATATGTTGTAGACAAAAATGTTTTTTATGATAAGTCTGTAGACTTTTGTTATATATAAATATCACACACACGCACTGCTTAAAAGAAGTCTACCGACATTGTCCCATGGGCAAGGTGCATTATGCCATGCAATGAGTCACATGTAGCCAGAATAAATTGGAGGGATATGACACTCAAGTCGCCTCTTTTAAATTCTGACAGAGTTTAAAAGAGGCGTTGTGATAGGATGGCATGTTGCAGGTCTCTCTCTGTTCTAGAAATCTTGCCATCTCAGGTCAACAATGCCGAACGCAACCGAAGGATAATAGATAAAACTGCCATTTGCCGGCCAACATGTTGACTGTGGAGTTCCGGGCATCAACTGGAACACGAATCTCGACAAATACATTCAAATCCAAGGCTCAAATCAACATGGATTTCCATCGTAGAACCATAATATGCAAGCCCATCCCATTACCCAAACCAACATGCAGCCTAATCTTTAGTAGTGCAAAGATGATGTGGAAGCTTAGAAAGCTATGTGTGAGAGTGATGAATCACACTATGCCCTCTACTGAGCAGACGGATGGGTGTGGCGATACCGGCAAATGTCTCTTACCAGAGTGCGTAACCCCAGCCATGAAATTCAGATGTAGCAGCATAATGGTATGGTCCTATTTGTTTCCTACTTTGGCCTCGGGCCTCTGTTTTTGTCATGAACATTGAACTCCGAGAAGTATCTGAATATTCTGGACATTGCAATCTTCCTACTTTCTACAGAGCTGACCATTGTCTCTTTCAGCAAGACAATGCACCATGTTTTAAGGCTGTTGTCGTAAATGGAGAGTTTGTGGAAATTAACGTCACCACAGTTGACTGGCTCCACGGATTCCTGATTTCAACCCTATTGAGCATCTGCAAGATAAACTGGAGCATCTGGTGAGGTCATGGGAAGCCTTCCCAATAGTCCAGGACCCCATTACATACCTACTGGAAGAATAGTCCAAAATTCATCTTAAGCTTGTGCAAAGTAGAAAAGTATGCATATAGGATTGCTGCAATCATTGCGAAAGGAGGTCCTAAATCTTATATTAAAGTGGATGGCTGCTTCTCACACTATATAATGCTCATTGTGACCTGTGGATGTGAAATTGCAAGTCATTCTATCAAGCAGTTTGTTTTATACAGCTGTGTGAAGCAAAAGTCCATATCCCTTGAAATGGATAAAATTGAGTATTGTGCGGGTATAAAATTCTTTGTAAAAGAAAGTTTAACGCCATAAGAAATTCATTTGAAGTTCATAAAAATTTATGGGAACTCTTCTACTTCGTTGGCCGAAATAGCCTTGAAGATGATCCACAGGAAGAACGTCCGAAAAGTGTCACAACACCAGAAATCACTGATCAAGTGCACGATATGGTATTGAATGACCGGCGAGTCAAAGTGCATGAAATTGCTGAGACTATAGGCATTTCAAATGAACGTGTAGGCAGGGCCGACAGAAGCGGGCATGCAGAGCATGCGGGCGCCGCTACGAAGGGGGCGCCGCCGGGACAGGGTTCGTAAGTTCATTTTTAAGAAACAATTTTTATCATAAAAAAACAAAAAGTTCTTAGAATGATCAATATTAAAATAAATAAGGCCAGATACACCGAATAAAAATTAAAAAAATTGTATATTGCTGCCTCTTTGATCAGCCGGCTATTTACAATTTTGTAGCGAGAGCAGGCTAAATGCTTACTTGCAGAATGTTGTGTCTACTGCAGTCTATCTAAAGTGCAACGGTGAACGGTTTTTATGCGCAGAAACGAATTTTCGTACAAAACATTTGTTGCTAGTTAACCAGTCATATGGTACATCTCAGTAGGTTACTGACAGTAGCGCAGTGCAGACTATTATTTCGCCTCTGTGTCGCGTGTAATAATTTCTTGTGGGTATAAAATAGAAATTAAAAAAAAAAAGTTATCAGGTGCACAAAATCGTAAGCGTCATGCTGCGAAAGAAGCACCTATTAAGAAACAAACTGGGGCTCTTAATAAATTTGATAAAATATTAAAATATTCTGATGCTGATTGTAACTAACTCGATACATCAGAAATCAGAGTTGAAGAACCGTGCACATCATCCAGTTTGCATGAAAGTACTGTTGAAACTATTGAACAAGATAGCAAGACGGATGATTTAAGTGAAAAACAGATGATTTAGTTGTAGTTGACCACAAAACTAACACATTGCTGGTGTCTGTAAATTTAGATCCAGGTGAATGGGGAAATATTGATGAAAAATTACGAGTTGTTTTAATTGAAATGGGGCCTGTTCAAAAGAAAAATATAATATATCCCTTTTGTTGTAAACTTTTCGCACCTACTGAATCAAGCAGTCCTGTAGAAGGTTATAACGATTGGAGAAATGTAAGTACAACTTTGCATAGACACGAGACTAGTTTAACTCACATGACAAATTTCTTAGAATGGAAGGAACTTGATAAAAATTTAAAAAACAAAATTACTATTGATTGCCAGACTCAAAGTATGTATGAAATGGAAAAGAAACATTGGACGAGTGTTTTAGAACGCTTGGTTGAAATTATAAAATTCCTTGGTAGCCAAAATTTAGCTTTTCGCGGATTATCTGATAAATTATATTAAAGGAATAACGGCAATTTTTTAAAATTAGTCGAACTGTTTGCGAAGTTTGATCCCGTTATGGAAAATCATGTTGAAAGAGCCCTACAAAAATAACAGAGTACACTATTTGAGTAAAGATAGTCAAAATGAAATATTGGAAACTTTAAGTAACGCAATCAGGGATACAATTTTATTATAAATTCGAAAATCTAAATATTATTCCATAATTTTAGACTGCACATCTAATGCAAGTAAAACAGAACAAATGACCATTATTATTCGCTTTGTTTCCTGTGACAATGGAATTGTCAAGATCAGGGAAAATTAGGTTTTGCAGATATATCAAATTAGACAGGACGTAGTTTATGTGCAACAATAATGGAACAACTCAAAAAATAGAACATTCTCATTGAAGACATGCGAGGTCAAGGGTGTGAAAATAGGGCAAGTATGAAAGGGGAAAACTATGTGCTCCAAAATTTGCTTTTGAACAAAAATCCTCGAGCGTTTTAGGTGCCATGTGCTGCCCATACTCTAAATTTAATCATTAACGATGCAGCCAAAGTGAATGCAGATACAAATCGTTTCTTTGCAATTATTCAAGAAATATACAATTTCTTTTCATTCTCTTACAAACGTTGGGCAATCCTTTTAAAGTTCGTAAAAAAATTAACATCGAAACAGCCATCAGAAACGCGATGGGAAAGAAAAATTAATGCAATCTTCCCTCTATTATATCAATTAGGAGAAATTTACGATGCACTTTTTGAAATTTTAAATAATGAAAATTTAATAAAGAAACTCAGCATGAAGCATAAACATTATGCGCTAAAATAAAGGACTACAAATTTATTTGCTCTCTTATAACTTGGCATGATTTGCTTAACAATAAACCCTGTGAGTAAAATGCTTCAAGACAAAAATATGAACATTACACTTGCTTTAGAATCTATCGAAAATTTAAAAATATTCTTACAAGAATATCGATCAGATACAAATTTTTAAAGAAGTTCTAAAAACGGCAAAAGAACTGAGTGAAGAGGTGGATGGAGGACAAGAATTTAAAACTGGTATGAAAGTTCGACGACGAAAGAAGACACGACAATTTGACTACAAGCATCATTGACGAAACGCCACAATCACCAGAAGATAAATTTACAGTGGATGTGTTTTATACACTTGTAGACGTTTCAACGTGTTCGTTAATAGAACGTTTTGAACAACTAAAAACATATAATGATTATTTCCATTTCTTGTATAGATTACTACAAATTAATAACGAAGATTTACGAAAAAATTTGTGACGATTTAAAGATTCTCTTGAAAGACGGTGACAATAAAGACGTATAAATACAATAGAACTATATGACGAGTTATGTACTTTCCGGGATATTTTTCGGAAGGATAATTTAAATATTCAAAACCCTTTCCATATTCTTAATTTTATTTTGTCCAATAATTCATCTTTCCCTAACTTTTCGATTGCTTTAAGAATACTATTAACCTTATTTTTGTTATACTATTTGTATAACAAAAATATATTATACGGACGTCTGAGTATTGTCTGTTATTATGCTGTAAAATCGCTGTACATTTCAAAATATATAGATAATATATGCATTATTATCACTAATATAAATAAATAAATGAAATAAAATAATTTTCTCAGAGGAGGAAATTAAAAATATGAAATAACAAATGAGTTTATTTCTCTATAAGTGATGCAGAACATAATTACAATATTCACTTTAAAAATTGTACCTTTCTTGAGATTAAATTGATGCATTGTAACATAAATAATCTTCTTACATTCAAAATAATTTAAAGTGGGCTCATTTATATTTATTTTTTGTCATTCATATCATCTACAGTTTATTTTATTTTGAGAAATTCTACAAAATATTATATTCCAGTGAATAAGGTATACAAAAAGACAAAAAATACGAATGAGTTAAATGCTTTAAATCGTTGGTAAAAACATGAATAATTCTATTTATAATATGTAAACTATTTAAAATAGTTCATAAGAAAGATTCCGGTAATTGGAGACTACATGTTTATTAAGCTAAATTACAATAAAAAACAAACCCGACAAGTTTCGTAAGTCGTTTGACTTACATCTTGAGGGGTTAAAGGTAACGAAAAGTTTAAACACAAGAAATGAGAAATTACAAAAAATAGTTCATTCTATGCAGTTGTGGCCGTCTAACTGTTATTAAAATGAATATCCGAATGTAGATTCAGTGCAATGCTAAGTTTGAACAATGCTGGATGCTGTCACGTTCTGTTGTTCACGATCACATTGTCCGAGGTCTGACTTGGGTATATTTTTTATCAATGATGACCAAACTTGGTGTAGAATTAGACCCTAGTTTTTGTTACACTGCGTGGGAAGTCTAAGCATGTTTGCAGCTTCCTTAAATTTCCTTATGTATCAAATTTTTTCAATGTAAGACATGTTTGCTTTTTGCCAGAGTGTATTATGGCCGGTGGAAGTTGTATGGTATGCTAGGCCTGATTTGTGTTCTCTTCTTTTTTATAATTCTTTTTGGTTTTCGTTCATGCGAATTTCTCCTGATCTTCCCGTCTGGCCTACATAGCAGATACTACAGGAACAATGAATTTTATGTACAGCTGTTTTTTTTTTAAAGGATGATGTATATTTCTACGGCTGGAAAAAATTTCAAGATATCTACATCCCCCATATACCTCTACATCATCCTTTAAAAAAAACAGGTGTTTATAAAATTCATTGTTCCTGTGGCATCTGCTATGTAGGCCAGACGAGAAGATCAGGGGTAATTCGCATGAACGAACACCAAAAAGACTTACAAAAAAGTATACAAATCAGGCCTAGTATACCATACAACTTCCACTGGCCAGAATGTACTCTGGCAAAAAACAAACATGTCTTACATTGAAAAAAAATTGTTACATAAGGAAATTTAAGCTGCAAACATGCTTAGATTTCCAACGCAATGCAACAAAAACCAGGGTCTAATTCTACACCAAGTTTGGTCATCATTGATAAAAAATATATCCAAGTCAGACCTCGGATAATGTGAACGTGACAGCATTCATCATGAAGGTTATTTTCTTGATCATAAATTAGTAAATAATAATATTTTTTGGTTTACCGATCAAGTGTTGATCAATTTTTTAGCATCCAGCATTGTTCAAACTTAGCATTGCACTGAATCTACATTCGGATATTCACTTTAATAACAGTTAGACTGTATAGAATTAACTATTTTGTGTAATTTCTCATTTCTTGTGTTTAAACTTTTCGTTACCTTTGATCCCTCAAGATGTAAGTCAAACGACTTACGAAACTTGTCGGGTTTGGTTTTTATTGTCATTTAGCTTAAACATGTGGTCCAATTACCGGAATCTTTCTTATGAACTACTAAACCACAGAAACCTTCGCATACCATTTAAAATAGTGGTTCTGTGCATTTATCTGCGTGAATACGTGGAATACCAAAATTCTCTCTGTATATTATCATGTTATGACAACAGAAAGCAGATATTTGAACTTGAATTCACTTCCTAGCTGTTTTACGACATAAAAATCTGTCTATAAAATTATCTAGGAAATGTTTCGGTGTGTGAATATGTCACCTTTTTACGATTTTAAACGAAGAGTTCCATTAGATATGTATAGAATATTCTAAAATGTACTTCGGGTTTTAAGTACAAACTATTTTTAGAAGCACAAGTACTTTTAAAACACAAGAAAAAGTACCTATTATGATTTTTATTTTACAATTACTGAAATTGTACAACTACAACCAAAGTATCATTAGATGAAGTCTTTAAAAGTACTTATTTCTTGTGCTTCTCATGATTTCCAGCACGTTGCAAAGAATGGTGCGTGTGAAATATTTAAATCAGTTCTTTTGTGTATTTGTCTAGGTGAATTCGTATATCAGACAGACAAGTTCTTATCATTATGTGGATAATATCCTTCTTATGAAGACAAAAGGCAGGAAAAATTGCAGATGAGGTCCTTTCACACCTAGTACAGTCTGTGAATATCTAAAAGGAAAAACACAAGTTTTTTTTTAAAAAAGTGCAAGTGCTTTTCAAGTACAATAACTGTTAATTATTTCTGCTGTATGACAGGAGAAGGGGGAAAAAAAAAACAGTACTGAACTTCGACGCCCGTTTTACTCCTAACGTGTATCGCAGTAGTTATTCAGTACTCTTTTTTGTGCCATACTGTAATAGGATATATTAAGTATTGATATTTAAAGTAATACTGGAAGCGATTTAAAATTAAAGCTCTTAAAACTAATTTCAAATACTTTTATGACACTTTTAATTACTTAATTTTAAAACCATCTAATGTAATCTTTATTTGGATTCTTAACGAATACTTTATTATTTAATATTTAAATAATATTATTTAAATATTATTTATTATTCTGATGTCTATTCCTTGTCTTTTGCCATATTAAGAATGTTACCAGTTAGGATGTTACGTGGATTCACTTACAGAGAAGCGAGTTTCTGTCATTACATCAGAAATATCCTCGTAACGAACATAGAAGGCAGATCTATCTAGATGAATTTACATCACAGATAACATGTACAGGGATCTGTAAATAAAAAAATAAAAATAAAAAATAAATAAACTAATTGGCTAAAACTTGCAGGTGTGTGTGTGTGTGTGTGTGTGTGTGTGTGTGTGTGTGTGTGTGTGTGTGTGTGTGTGTGTGTGTGTGTGTGATCGCTCATTTAATCATCATTTTTATGAAACAGTGTATCAAGGCTGGAGAGCTCCATGAGCCTCGTACATAGCAAGAAAGTTTTTTCAGCAGAAAAACCCTTCCAGTGTATGTACACTCCTGGCCAATTTGTCTAGTTGCTAGATTTTTTCATTCCCCAAACAAGCAAACTAGCCAAGAGAACAAATGTAATTTATACTTTCCACTGAAACGTTTATAATATCAATATTGAGTTTATGAGAATACAGCCTTCGGTATAAATAAATTATACCGAAGACTGTATAATTTATTTATATGTTTTTTCCATTACTTGAAAACAAACCTAACTTCGTTTTGCTATTTGCCAAAAGTATACTGCAGTAACAATTGAGATAGTTTTGATCACAGTAATTTTGTTATTATAACTGAATTCTTTTCTTTTTGAGAATGGTCAAAATGAAAAAAAAAAAAAAAAAATCCGGAATTATAGCACTCAAAACCAAATAAGATACCTAGAGTTATTAAAACATAAAACACACAAATAAAAAAAATTAAAAAATGCTTTCAAAAAACACATAGATTACTCGCAATAAAGTTGTAAATATTGACATCGAGGCTTTGTTTTTATTATCAAATGAATTTGTGTTTATTGGAATTTCATATTCCAAGTAAAATATTTTTATCATTTTAGTTTTTTCGCAAACGTTTTCTAACAAATAATGTTTAGCAAATAATTTAAAACTTAGCCCAAATTAGTCTATTCGATATTCGTATTTGATTATTATGAGTGTATATTTAATATAGGAATAACTTAGAGATAAATAACAATTGCATACATATATAACATGATAAATAGTATATAATTATAATTATAGTTAAATAATTAATTACAATTATAAGTGAAGGAGCATTGCAATTGTGTAATTATAATATATATATATAATTTATAATTAGCAATAATCCTTTAATCTTGTAATTTTATATTTTTATTGACGTTCTCTGTTTTTCCTTAACTTTGAACAGAGTACATATACAAGACTTACCAGTTTTCCAGAATGTCAACAAATCTCTTTAGAATAAATGCAAACAAGCAGACGACAAATAAGATCTATAATATTATTTGTGTGCTTGTATTGCCGTCTCTAAGGCAAATGTAAATATTGGGATTATTATCAGAATATTAGTTCAGTACTATACCGTTGATATTTGAACACAAACTAAACAAATTAAAGGTATCATTTATTGATATCATAAATAATCAGTTACCTCGTTTCGTGAATGGGTCTGGCAAAGCATGAAATTCTGAAGTAGTTTCTAATATAGGAGGGAATGGCAATTTAGATGTATTATAGTAAAACTAACTTACCCACAAGTTCGATGTTTCCCTGCGAGGAGCAAAATTTTTTCTGCTAGCAGCCCTGAGGAATGTTAACTGCAGTGCAGATACCAATGTCGGGGATATTAATAATGTTTTTACTTATTGAATAAATTATAATTGTCTGTTGTGCCAACTTCCTCATTGTTAACGAGATTATGTTATCGTTGTTATGGTAATCACTTTGTCTGACTTTCGTTCTAATTGCATTAAAAGGCTTTTTATGTTTGTTTTGTCATATTTCGATAACTTAAGTTTGAAGCTAACGAATTCACGTAATAGCTCTAAGCACGTTATGGCTAAAAAAAAATATCCGACACAGCAGGCTATGGCAAGCAGAACTTTATTTCTTTAAGTTGCCAAAATTAAAAATTATATATATTTTTTGAAAAAAAAGTACGTGTTACAACGGTTCATGAATGTCTAATTTTTTTTGCTATTTTAATGTACCATGGATGTCAGAATTTCAATATATTGTATTAGTACCGAGTGTATGTGTACATTTTCTTTTTCTATTTTCATTAATTATATATGTATATATTTTACATTTTTATTTATTTTTTACATAATTGTGAAACCCTGTTCTAGGAACCAAGTTGGAATTTTTTTCCCAAGCCACTTCAGATCACTGATAAGGGGGGTGGGGAGATCACAGCAAGCAATGAAATTAATCTCTCACCAAAGACAACAACAAAGGAGCGAGAATCGTACTCTCTAGTTGGAGCGGCTATACTATCTTCTCAGTTAAGCAATTATTTATTTATTATTATAATTTATTTAAATAAGTCTTTGTTTTATAGTTTAATATATCAATACATTTATAATACAAGTTATTATATTCGTTTTCGTCGTTATTTCTTCTCAAGTGACAGTGTTCAAGTTAAATTTCAATGCTCTGTAGTAACTATTAAGAAAAGAATGTTTTCTATTTAACTGTCTTTGTGCTAAACTTGCAATTGTAATCTAATATCGATTAGAAAGCGATCGGTGATAATTAAAAGTGCAATTGATGCTTGAATTTTGTTTCTGCTTAAAGTTTTCCCAAATTCAGAATTTCAGCATAAAGTTACCCACCAAACCTTCCACTTCACGGATGAATTGGAAATTGAATAATTTTCAATAATTGATTTCCAATTCATTGGAAAATAGAGATTTTGCTATCTTAAGGTTTGGCCTGACAGCTAATCGATCTGCAGGTTGGCATCCGAGACTAGATCTTGAAGACGAAACTTGTCTTTTAAAAACCGAAGGATGTCTTCGATTTTTAAAAGTCAACTTCATCACGTCTTTTAATCGGCCACTCAAGACAGATTTTCTCAGTAAAGTGAATGAAGTGATTTATTCTGCTTGCTGTTCTTTCAAGAAATGCAAAGTTAACTCACACTTATTTTAATTACAATTTTGATAATGGATACTTCAGATTCAAATTACAAAAGCTTCTTATTTTCAACAACATCCATATTCAAAATAATTCAAATTGCATTCCCAAGGGAAAATTGAAAAGTTTAAACGAGTTTGTTTCACTAGTGCCCTCTTAAATCAGATTGATCTTGCGAATAATTATTTCTAATAGTAAACACGTTTCTATGGGAATGAATTGTATCGCCATGTTAACATCACCACCATGCTATTATAAGATTGGAGAAATCTTTTTGCTGGCTTCCCAGAAAAAAGTGCAAATTGAATGGAAATTTCTCCTACTCTGTAAAGTTGATTTACATGTGAATTACACATGCATGCAAGTACGTATTGTTTTATGTCCCCCATAAACAACATACCTATCTGCAGGCCAAAGATAAGTCACCCTTTTAATGGAAGATTTCACGAAATCTTCTTTTAAAAGAGTAGGAAAACTAATGAGTGTAAGACTGAAAATGTTATGTAACTGTTTGATGATAGAATAGCCTTTATCATGGAAACATTCACGAGGAGAGAACGAATTCGATTTGCGTTCGATAGATTCGGAACCATCATATGTGTGCAAAGATGTCTACACGTGTAAGGCATTAGAGAAGAACTGAGATCGGAAAATCATCCAACTGTGTCATGCAGACAGCATACAAAACTATACAAAAGAACATGCAGATAGATTAGTATGTCTGTACACGAATGCTACGAGTATCAGAAACAAAGGGGTGGAGTTCGTTGCGATCGCCAATATGTTGGGACCTCAGATTATATACCTTAGTGAGACATGGCTATCAGAATCAGAAATACTGACTGGCATCGAGTGTCAAGGGTACAGTAATTTTACGAAGGACAGAGAGGAGGAGGAGGAGTGCTGCTAATGATATTGGAGGACTTGAATCCAATTAGAGTGGAGACCTATAATTGCATTACAGCTGCTAACAATATTTCATATGGCAGTGAGTTTGAAGCGATCTCGTACGAGGTGGAATCTAACAAGATAAATTACTTACTGGGGGTGTTATTACAGATCTGCTGGATCGGTTGTTAGTGATGAAGAAATGTAACACAAATAGAAAAGTTGACCGCCGAATAAGGTAATCATAATGGGAGATTCTAATTACCCAAATATTAATCGGGTAGAGCAGTAGCAACTCAGGAGAAGAATGAAAATGCATTTATTGAGCTGTTGGGGGACAACTTCCTGCAGCAGCATGTGATAGGAAAAACTCCAGGTCAAAGAGTGTTAGATTTGATTAAAGTGTCAAAGGGCGTTTCGGTTAAAGCCGTGTAACTACTCAGCCTCTGGTTGGCAACAGTGATCATGTGGTACTTACTTGGGAAGTGACTAAGTTTATGAATATTGCATTCAGAAAGGGTTACATGCTGAACTACAAAGCAGGAAACTATAACCAACTGAGGAGTATTCTGAGTTCAGTGGAATGGGATCGGTGGCTGGATGGGAAGAATATCAACAGTGCATGGGAAGCATTTAAACAAGATTTAAATGATGCGATATCAGAGTGTGTCCCGTTTGAAGAATAAACAGGGTAAGAATAAAATGGATGTGTAAATTTATTAAGCAAGAGATTCGTAAGAAGAGGATGATGTGAAAAGATTACAATGTGCATAAGGATGATATCCGTTAAGAAAAGTATAAGCAGCATGCTAGAATAGTCACAACTGTTGTACGAAAAGCAAAGTATGAGTATGAAATGAAACTGGCTCTGCATGGTAAGACAACTGACAAGAATTATGTCGATATGATCCAAGTAAAAAAAAAAAGTAGTGAATATGAAAGAATAACTGTTCTAAATGCAAGTGGCTTGAGGGTTACAGGTGGAGAAGAGGATGTTCAACTAATGAGCGCCCATTCAGTTAAAAGCTATCAATCTCGCCACGCAACATTGAACTCACTGCTACTTCTTCACTGGATGAAGAACTCAGGTGTATGACGACGAAGTATTAGAGCTGCTGCACAAACTGAATAAGAATTCACCAATAGGACCAATCGAAAATCATCACATCTGCTAAAAGAGTGTTCAACTGTACTATTCCTTTGACCAGGCTGTTTTATATGAGTCCCAGACAGGGAGGATTCCGCAGGATTGGATAGAAGTTATTCTAATTCTATTGCACAAGGGTGGTTCAAACACCGATGTATACAACTATCAACCGATTAGTATCTCAGGGTGGTGGTGAAGATTTTGGAAAAATTGGATGCGGTTTGCATTCTGAAAGGAGTGGACAGTGAATCTCTTCTTTGCAATGAGAAACATGGGTTTACTAAGACAAAGTGATGGTTTTACAAATTGCTCACATTCAATAACAATGTTACCATTGACCTGCACAAGGGGAATGGATACTACATGACACTTTTGGATTTTGCTAAGATTTTGACAGAATACAGAATGACAGACTGCTGCATAAATTGAATATTATGGGTTTGGTTTATAAAATATTAGCGTGATAAGTGGATGGCTGTGCGACAGATATCAAAACGGGGTATATATGGAAAATGATTCTTCAAGTTTCGGGAATCCGAAACCTTTTGGTTCGAGAATTCAGACAAGTGCAGAAGTGGGCGACCACCTCGGGACTTTTCCAGTAGACGTTCGAGCGATTAACTACGCTACGCTATTCATCCCTATGAGGACCTACAGCTCTGGTAGCGTTAATTTGCTATCGCTACAAATATCCAAAGAAAATAGACTTCGATTCTGGTTGGTGGGAGTTAGGATATTTTTCAGGAGTTGATTCCGAGTTCGGGACTTGGTTGGTGACGCGCGAGTGCCAGTCAGCCATCCCAGCATATTATCTGGAGCAGAAGACCTACTTGTGATATCTGTAATCAGCCCATCATATCCAGCAAGAAATATCACTGCGTCAGCGTTCCAGCAACAATGAACTTGAAACATTTTGGTTGTTCTGTCAGCAATCGTGCGTTCATCGCCGGAATTGCCTTTGGATTACATGGAACGTCTTCTGGAGCATAACGCTTATATAGACATAGGATACACTGGGACAGAGAAGTCCAACTGTTTAACCCTTGTACCTTCAGCCCATGACATTGAGTTTTCCCTGCACGATAGGTCATCACATTCTTTGACCATCCTTGAAGAGTGGAGATCCCAAGGTATCTTCTTCACCTCCTATTTACTTCCGAAAACTTTATACTTCCGAGGTATTTCCACAATTTTGTGCTCGGAAGAACGTATGTTTCGGTACCATTCCGAATGCATCCGGCGGTTCTCCCTGACGTGAGAGAACCGCTCCACCTACTTCCTGACACCCCAGTGCCATATTTTCATGCTAGGGTGAAGGATGTAGAGCTTGGTATTCCATCACTTCGCTGGTTTATTCCGCGACTGCGTTCATCCGTTTATCAGAGCTTGAAGCTTCCTCCTCGCTCATCTGCAAGAGGCTTTCCCCTAGTTCTATTATTGAAGATGATTAGAGCCGCAGTAGGGGATGGACCCCTGTATCAAGGCTCCCAGAGCGTGACAGCATCGGCAGAGCATAAGAGATGGGAAGCTCTACTTCATCGGTCTGTAGAAGGCGCTTCCTTTTGAGCATCTTACAAGGGGAGCCCTCAACGTCAGTGGATTAGAGATGGTACGCGATTACTGTCAGGATATAAGTACGTTGACCTTATTAGGGTGTCCGGACCATCGTGATGAAAATTCATCGCGAGGAAAAATCATCGCAAGGAAAATTCATCGCGGATAATATTTGATAAAAATGTAATACGCTAGAAAATTAAAGTGATATTGCATTTACTCATTTACCAGGCATAGGGCCATCCACCTTATCCTTGTATAACGGTAGCGGTTATAACGAATAGAAACCCTCGACATCGCGAAGGTAACACAGGGAAATATCTATGAATTATTTATTTACATTTTAGTTAGATTTTGATAATATTTTTATTCTTATACAGTGAAAGTAATATTTTATTGATCGGTGAGTTCCTAATTTCTGTTTCGTTTTAAAAGGGTATAAATATTCTTTCTTACTTCGATACTATAGGTTCTGTTGATGGAATGTTAATATTTACAAAATTACAACCGCAACCGTTATATAAGGATACGGTGGTTGGCCCTATTTGTCTCAGTGTATCCTATGTCTATATAAGTGTTATGCTTTCAAGGCCCGTTTGCCTAATTGCGGGAGGAAAAACCTCAGATAAACTGGGCAGACTTCGACCAAGACCGGATAACTTGGTTGTGTTTGAGAAAGACCTTAAGCTCGTCACGTCAGAGATGGGATTTTTACTACCCAGGACACTCCATTCCCAGGCATATGGTTGAAGAGTAACCCAGCTACTGGGTTAACTGTGCGTACTAATACATGGATATATATAATAAAATTATATTTTTGAAATTTATTTTGCACTGCATTTACTTTTCATATATCGGTATCAATGCAATATCATTTCAATTTTCTAGCGAATAACAATTTCAGGGAATTTTTTCCACGATCAATAGTTCGCTCGTTGAAACTTTCCGTAATGAATTTTCCTTGCGATGAACGGTTCGTGAACCGTTCATAACAGAAAATATTCTCTCAACAGGTGCTGTACTTCCTGGAAGACAAAGAATAAACTCCACAGTATTAAAAAGTCTAGGCGTTTTCACTGATTTCTGAGAGCCCTCTTAGTATAATACAAAAGAATAAGAGCCATAGCTAAAAGAGAAGTCAGAAAAAGACAGAGAGAATCCATGGAACAAATTTGTTTCTAATTTACAACATGATTTATATAAAATAAGACCCAATGTATATAAGAGTTTGAATCATATAAGCACAGATACTAAAGAAAACATACAATTAAACACCAAATTGAAATTAGAACTTCTAAATTCTATACAGAATTGGGGACAAACAAATATTAAAAAAAACAACAACTGGCAAACATTTAATGAAAATGAAAAGGAAATAACTAAAGACGAATTAGAAATCAGCCTGAAAGGAACAAGAAACGGAAAATCACCTGTAGAAGATAAGCTAGGTTCAGAACTATATAAATACGCAGGAACAAGATTCAAAGAAAGACTGTTATTATTTTTAAATAAAATTTATTCATCTGGTATCCCCCAATAGAACGAATAAAAGCAATTGTGATTCTTATGTTTAAAAAAGGTAATAGAGATGACCCTAAAAACTATAGAGGTATCAGCATACTAAATTCCTGTTACAAAATATATAGTAGAATCTTAAATAGCAAACTAATGAAAAATTCCGAAAACTTTATTTTTGAAGTACAGAATGGATTTAGAAAAGGACAATCATGTATAGACCTGGCCTTTTGCCTAAAATTAATAATAGAGAAAAGAAGAGAATACAATTTAGAAACACATATTGCGTTTATTGACTTTGAAAAAGCATTTGACAAAGTTAAAAGAAGCATCGTAATTAACATATAATAAGACACCAAATAATATTCCAAAAGCTATCATAAGTATATGTGAAAATAATCAAATACAAATAAGAATAATTGATGAGTTATCATATACGAGAGAGATAAACGAAGGGGTCCGATGAAATAATGGAATAAAAATTTCAAAGTATTAAACTGTGAATTTAAACATTCTCCTTTTCCGCAGATATTGCATTTTCCGTTCCAAGGATGAATTTGAAAGAAAGATTGTGGAATCCAGAGAGATCGTCCTTAATCTTGAACAGTTGAACAGTAATTTGAGCTATAATATCCCTGAGAGCCATACTGCTGTTGTTCAGTACTGGCGTTATCAAGAGTCTACTACCGCGCATACAATAAACAATGGCACGTAAATAGAACAACTGGCATTTTAATACGTTTTTTATTCTTAATTATCTAATAGAATTAACCTGTGCCTCGCAGTTTTCTTAATATCTTCAGTCGTTTATTATTGTTTCTTCTACCTACAAAGATATCTGATGAAGGCCATAATTATATTATATTACGGATATAATATAATATAATATAATAACCTAACCTAACCTAATCTAACCGCTTTGTTGGAGAGAGGATACTTGTTTAAATCAGATAAACAAGTATCCTCTTGTTTAACTGATTTAAACAAGTTATTATCAGTTATTGTTCGATTAGCTTTTTACATGTACTGAAGACGTCTTTGATACTTAAGCCAAAAGCATGCTAATAAAATAATATTTTACTAACAGTATTTTTCCAAGAAATTCTAAGTTAACTCACAGTTATTGTAATTACGAATTTGATAATGGATAATTATTAACAAATTACAAAAAGCGTCTTATTTGTTATAACATCCATACTCAACGTTTCATTAATTTAATGATTCAAATTGCATTCCCAAGGGAAAATTGTAAAGTTTAAACGAGTTTGTTTGACTTGTGTCCCCTTCAATCAGATTGATCTTGCGAATAATTATTTCTAATAGTAAACACGTTTTTATGAGAATGAATTGTATCGCCATGTTAAAATCACCACCATGTTATTATAAGATTGGAGAAACCTTGCGGGCTTCCCAGAAAAAAGTGCCAAATGAATGGAAATTTCTCCTACTCTGTAAAGTTGATTTACATGTAACGCGTAACGCCTTTTTATTCCCGTATACGGGGAGTAGGCGAGGCCATTTAGCCCTATCTAACTTTTTGAGACTGAGTGGGCAGTTCAATCTCCACTGGTACCAATCAGAGATAGATGGCCCAAGGCTATCACTAATTAAGCGGTACTCATTGAAGAGAGACGGCTCAAATGTGCCGTCATCTCGTGGTCGCTAACCCTAACACAATATATTTAACCTCTGAAATAATGTGGGTTCTACGGTCGATTTTCTTGAGTTTAAGGGACGAAAAACCCGCTTGCCCGTGCCAGAGATCGACTAACTCGGGAACCGGTCGAAAAAAAGCTTAGAAGAATTTCATCTAGTCAGTCGCCGACTAGACTCGAAACCAAGTCTTCCTTCGCACGGCCAACTGCCGTGGATGCAAACGCCACATCCACTGAGCTACACAGTGGATGTGGAGTTTGCACATCGACATCCACTGAGCTACACAGGCTGTATCTACTTTTTGGTATTAATTATTTAAATTTCAATAAAATTTAAATAATTAATACGAATTAACTATTTCGTATTAATTATACGAAATAGTTAATTCGTTTCCTACAAACTTGTAAGATTTCAACAATTTTAATCCATTGTTTGTTGAAATCCTACAAGTTTGTAGGATGAAACAACACGTACTTGAATGCTTTGTAATTTTACTCTCGCAATTTATTGGAACAACAGCATTAAATACTCTTGATATTTACTTTGTGTCACTCATAGAATACGGTTTGCATTTCAGTGATCCATATGCCAATGACATCAGATTTATACGAACCCATCTTCACGTTATTCCGAAACAAGTGTTAGGCTTGTTTTCCTTGGCAAATGAATCAAGCAGTCCTCTGCTTGAACAATATCAATGACACAAAGTAAATCTCAAGAGTATTTAATGCTGTTGTTCCAATAAATTGTGAGAGCAAATTACAAACGCATGCAAGTACGTATTGTTTTGTGCTGTTCCCGCCTTTCCACACAACCCATCAATAGGCTGAACGTTTGCCGCCCTTTTAAGTGAAAATTTCTTTCAAATGGTGCAATATTTCCCGAATCTACCGCACAGGAATGATCAGATCATCCCATTTTCTATACTTATTAGAGAAATCGGGGTTAGCTCGAAAAGTACCTGAACGCTTCTTCACAATAAGTATATTGCGTCGAACATCCGCTATATTTTCCCACGTATTCTGTTTTAAATCGCACCTACAGACTAAACCAATACATGTTGCCGCGATATTTATACACGGTTAACAGAGTTACTACAAACGTGACGTCATAATGAGCAGTATTATTAAGCTTTTGTTTAAATGTTCATGATGACCATTCTAGAGAACGATAAATTAGTTTTCATTCTTAACAGTTGTAGTGTTGCCCCTCTGTTCACTGCCGTTTTGACAGTAAATAAGTGAATCCCGTATATTTGATTATATTTCGACTGATTCAATATATGCATATTCACCTGCGAATTCATTATGTTTAGCTAACTTCTTTTTGTATGAATACCTATTTCCTTTATTTCACATTCCCGGAAAAAAAAAAAGGACTGCATTTCTTTCTTCTTTTATGTTTTTTCTTGCATTGAACGGATTTTACCGATTAGGAACTAAATCATAACTACTTAACTAGTGATAAGGTAAGTATGACAGAGGACAAAAAAGGGCTGCTGGAAGAGGCGAGAGTGAAGAGTGAGAAAATGAAAATCGTCAGTATTTTACCTCGATGTGATAAAAATAAATTAACAAGAAAAGGGCTATGATGGATGGCAAAGGAATCAATGCGAAGGCTGTGTAGAAGGAATGGATGCGAGTTTTTGGATGCGTGGAATGAGTTTGAGAGAATATTGGATATGTTTAAGAGGGAGACGGCTTACACCTGATTTCGTTTGTTATCAGCAGTCTAGGAAAACTAATAACTGACGTGAGAGTCAGGGAACTAAATTATAAACAGAGAAATGGTGAGAATTATGAGTGTACGACCGACATTGTTAAATAACAGTTTTAATGATAGAATGGGCTTTATCATGGACACGTTCACGTGGAGAGAACGAATTCGATTTGTGTTCGTCAGATTCGAAGCTAGCAAACTCGTGCAAAGATGTCTACATGAGTAAGACACTAGAGGAGAATAGAGATCTGGAAGTTGCCCAAATGTGTCATGCAGACTGCAGACCATAATGCACAAAACAACATGCAAGTGCATTATTATGTATGCGCACGAATGATAGGAGTTTCACAAACAAAGGGGTAGAGTTTGCCTGCTTTCGTCAATATGTTGGGACCTCAGACTGTAGGGTAGTGAGACCTCGCTATCAGAATCAGAAATACTACCTGGTATTAATTGTAAAGGGTACAGTATTTTCAGGAAGGACAGAGGGGATAGGAGAGGAGGAGGAGTGCTGCTAATGATATCGGATGGCTTGAATCCAGTTAGAGATGAGAACTATGACTGTAGTAATACTATTAACAATATTTCATGTGGCATTGAGTTTGAAGCGATCTCATACGAGGTGGAATCTAACAAGATCAATTACTTAGTGGGGGTGTTGTTACTGATCTGGTGGATTGATTGTTAGTGATGGAGAAATGCAACACAAATAGAAAAGATTACAGTGAATGGGGTGATCATAATGGGAATTTTAATTATCCAAATATCAATCGGGTAGCGCAGTAGAAAGTCAGTAGAAGAATGAAAATGCATTTATTGAGCTGTTGGGGGCCAACTTCCTGTAGCAGTGTGATAGGAAAAACTCCAGGTCAAAGAGTGTTGGATTTGATTAAAGTGTCAGAGGGCGTTTCAGTTAAAGACGTGTAACTACTCGGCCTTAGGTTGGTGATAGGATCATGCGGTACTCACTTGGGAAGTGACTAAGTTTATGAATTCATTAACTTACATGCTGAACTACAAAGTAGTGATGACCAACTGAGGAGTATACTTAGTTAAGAGGAATGGGATCGGTTGATGGATGGGAAGAATATCGACAGTGAATGGGAAGCATTTGAACAATATTTAAATGATGAGATATCAGAGTGTGTCTCGTGAGTTCGAAGAATAAATAGAGTAGAATTCAAACGTATGTGTAAATTTATTAAGCAAGAGATTCGTAGGAAGAGGATGATATGGAAGGAATACCGGTTTATACGGATGATGTTCGTTATGAAAATTATAAGCAACATGGTAGAATAGTCACAACTGTTAGAGTATGAAAAGAAACTAGCTCTGTGTGTTAAGACAACTTTCGAGAATTATGTCGATATGATGCAAGTAAAAAAATTAGTGAACATGAAAGAATAATTGTTCTAAATGCAAGTCGCCTGAGGTTTACAGGCGGAAATGAGCGCCCATTTGGATAAAAGTTATCAATCTCGCTTACGCAACATTGAACTCACTGCTACTTCTTCACTGGATGAAGAACTCCGGTGTATATCGACAAGGTATTAGAGCTGCTGCACAAACTGAATAAGAATTCACCAATAGGACCGATCGAATATCATCACATCTGCTAAAAGAGTGTTCAACTGTACTGTACTATTCCTTTGACCAGGCTGTTTTATATGAGTCCCAGAACAGGGAGATTTCCGCAGGATTGGATAGAATTTATTCTAATTCTATTGCACAAGTGTGGTTCAAACACCGATGTATGCAACTATCAACCGATTAGTATCTCAGGGTGGTGGTGAAGATTTTGGAAAAACTGGATGCGGTTTGCATTCTGAAAGCAGTGGACAGTGAATCTTTTCTTTGCAATGAGAAACATGGGCTTACTAAGGCAAAGTGATGGTTTTACAAATTGCTCACATTCAATAACAATGTTACCATTGACCTGGACATGGGGAATGGATACTACATGACACTTTTAAATTTTGCCAAGATTTTGAGAGAATACAGAAAGGCAGACTGTTGCATAAATTGGATATTATGGGTTTGGTTTATAAAATATTAGCATGGAAGTGCACCTTCCTCTTTCCAGGGCCTTCCTCTTTTTACTCTTGCAGGCATTAGATGCCTTCAAGAGTCAAAAGAGGAAAGCCCACTACAAGCTTTTGGTTCAATAATTTACCATGCAAAATAATAGAGGAGGCGTTGGTCTCTAGACTTTCCTCAGATGTGGACCAACCTCCCTTTTTGGTGTATAATCATGTCTCTCGGAACAGTCGTTCGTGTCCACCATTGTTTGTGTGATATCTCTCATAGTTCTGAAAAGTATTTGCAGCATGTGTTCGCTAAATTAATCCAACAGCCAGGACAACATCGGTTTCAGCCCAGTTCATCTAATAATGTATTTCAAGGGAAGGAAAGGAAGAGGGCTTGTGCAGTAATGCAAGGCCTCTACAAGATGAATAGAGTGAGGTGTGCCAGTGGTGCAATGGGAATCCTTCTTGGAGACCCCCTCCTCCTCTTAAAGAACAGCATGAGGACTACATAGAGTTTTGGAAAAGTTTTCTCTACTCCTTCTCCTCTTTTTCTAAATCAAGTTCATCCCGAGGTGTTCCAGTCCAGCCCTGTGTCTTCAAGATTTCATCCAGTGTCTACAGATGAAATTGAAGCTGCTCCCCGATTTATCTCATCGTCCTCCTGACCTGAAGGATTCCCAGCATATAGGTTAAGGAAGGTGCATTTGCAAATATTGTGACATCTTCGTAATTCTCTATTATCGTCTAGAACTATTCCTCTTTATCTCTGCAGTTCCAGAAATATATTTATTCCCAAGAATGACTCTGCCACTAGAGAAGCAAATTGACATTGCGTTTTCCATGCACGATATGTCATTACATTCTTTGACCATCCACGAAGAGTGGAGATCCCAGGGCATCTTCTTCACCTCCTATTCACTTCCGAAAACTTTATACTTCCGAGGTATTACCACAATTTTGAGCTCGGAAGAACGTATGTTTCGGTACTATTCCGAATACATGAAATTGCAGGATAAACAGGATAAATTATTTTGGCCTATCTGCTAGATTGAATTATTTAATCATACGGGGAAATATGAAATTAGACGATTTTTTCCTAGCGTTGAATTAAATTTTTATTAAGACCCTGCATGCTTACGTTTTCATGCGATTTATGTCACAATAATGTTTCTTTCAACTCGACAATAAATTGCATTTGGAGTTAATCCCACTGTCGTATTTAATAACAAATTATTAAATGACTTCGAGATTTTGTTAGCACTAGAGTCGTTGGGGGGGGGGGGAGTTAAAGTTATATTTCCGTGATAACGACTTGATGTCTACGAACGAGAACGAATCGTATTACACAAAGTTGTCGTGTCTTGACTGGCTTTGGCAGTGTAGCGATTGGTTGTAGCTGAGCTATACATTACATAACTGTTATCATAACCTGCGTCATTGTCAGTTTTTCATCATTAGTGTTTTGTAATTAATATTGTCAATCTTGACACAATGAGCTTAAGTAAAAAGCGTAAAATAGATTTGGAACATCGAGCATTTAACCTTGAGTGGACAAACAAATATTTTTTTTTACGTTGTTTAAGGACAAAATAGTGTGCATTGTTTGCCGGGAATATATCTCTGTGCTGAAAGAGTACAATCAGAGACGCCATTTTGAATCGAAACATCCTAACCTTGGCAAGTGGAATGCAAGTGAATAGCAAATAAAAGCAGCAAATTTATTGGAAGTCTCTTTAGCGGTGAGCAACAAGCCTTTAAAAAAGTAACATCTGCAAATGAAGTTGCCACAAAGGTAAGCTTAAAAATATCACAAGAAATAGTTTATGCAGGCAAATCATTTACTGAGGAAGAGTTGATAAAAAGTGTCTGATCATTGCTGTTTCCGAATTGAGGAGCTTGCTGGTTTGTGTTCAATGAAAGGAAGAACAACAGGAAAGGAGATCGCAGAAAATGTAAAGATGTGTGTAACCGAAAAACTATCCTTAAATTTCAAGAATTTAGTAGCAGTTTGCACTGATGGTGCCCCATCCTATGTGTAGAAAAAATGTTGGTGCTGTAACATTTATTGAACAGTATGCAGGTAAACCATTGACAAAATTTCACTGCCTAATTCATCAGCAGGTGTTATGTTCAAAGGTTTTGCAGTTTGATCACGTGATTAAAGTAGTATTTGCTCTTGTCAACAATATTCGAGCACTGGATTTGAAACGCAGAATATTTCAGGCGTTTCTAGAAGAAAATGATGCCGAGTACGGAGTTCTACCATACCACACTGATGTACGTTGGTTGAGCTGCGGTAATGTTTTATCACGCTTTGTCGCTCTAAAAAAATTAACTAGTTGAATTTTTGGAATCTCAAGAAGATATGGAAATATTCCCAGAAATAATAGATTAAGAATGGAATTAAGATTTATTTTTCTTGTGTGGCATTTTGGGTCACTTGAATGTCCTTACAGCTTCAAGGAAAAAATAAATTTGTTTTTCAGTTAATGTATCTTATAAAGGCATTCAAAATGAAATTAAGTTTGTTTGAAAATCAACTTGCTAAGGGGGATATGTCACATTTCTTGACTTGTTGCCAGAATATCATTCCATGATGGTTGGAAAATATAAGAAACCCGTATGGCTTCTAAGTGAGGATTTTCAGAAAAGAATGCCATTGAATGATGAAGACGAAGTCCGCATAAAAGTGATTGAGGATCCAGTTCCTGTCGAAGCAGGAAATCTACCTTTCGAACTCCAGATGGAAGTTATTGATCTCCAGTGTTCTGAAAACTATCGGGTCAAGCATAGGGAAAGTATTTTACAAGAGTTTTATTCTATTCTGGATCAGGATAGTTTTAAAAGTTTGTTGGATACTGCCAACCAGGTATTTTGTTTGTTTGGGAGCACATATACCGAAAATGTGAACAAACATTTTCGGTCATGAACTTGAACAAAACCAAACAGCATTCATCTTTAAGTGATATAAATTTAGGGGCCACATTAAGAACAGCCACTTCAAACAACAAACTTTGATAAAATAGTGACAACAAGCAAATACAATGTGTCACATTGTGACATTCTGAATGTCACAATGTGACAGCAGTCACTGATATTTCACTGAGAATAAGTGTGATATTCTCAGTGAAGTTATTAGTAAACTTTGTGCTTATGTTAAAGTGGTTTTTATTGAGAGATTTTGCAGCTATATCTGTTTTAAATAATTTTGATTATAATTTTAATTGTAACTCTCTAAAAAAGTTAAATATGCATATTAATTAGTATTTCCTATATACCTACTAACAAGTTTATTTAAGTTTAGCTGCAGTGGACTAGTCTAAGATTTTAGGTCCGAAGTGATCTGGCCCTTGGTCAGGTGGTCCAAGTTGGGTTTGGCCCTCAAAGACAATCAAGTTGTGTAGGCCTGATTAAGATTATCTCTATTCAAGAAATTTACTTGAAATTTTTCTTCCGTTGACCTTGAAACTGCATCAATTCTTTGCAAGAATTCCATGACAACCTCTTTGCTATTCTTCAAATTCACCATCACCGAAACCTTTATTTCTTACAATAAATCTTCATTGTTCCATTAACTGGTGCTCAGTGCTTGTATCAGGAAATTTCTGTTTCCAGTCACTTTTGGTATCCTTTTAATGCTGGATTTGATTCCAATTAAAGTTTCGTAATCATCTTGTTTTCATATAAAGTCAAGTTCTTTAGTTTTAATTGATCTTCTTCTTCCAGTTGTAATATAATTCTTTGCCCTTGTTGCTCGCAGAAGAGTCGGAGTCTTGTGGCCTATTAATATTAATCGCCTGATGCCCATGAGGTATAACACCAAACGCGATCGCTGTTGATCCAGGAAACGACCAATCGAGCGTGGATGACTTCTTTCTTTTAAAAAAATATATCTGCTAACCTTTATTTCCCCTAAAGTAGATGAGGCCATTTACATTTATTTAACTTTTGAACAGTGAGGGGGAGAGGTTAGTTCAATCTTCACCGGTATTTTTTTTCTTCTATTCACGTTTAAAATGGGGGTGAAGCACACTTAGTCTGGTTCCTCTCCTATTATTATTATTATTATTATTATTATTATTATTAAAGGGAGTCAAGGACTCATGGAGGAAAAACACCACCCACACGAGCTGTCATAGCTTTACTTCAATTCATTCATTCTAGATTTACTCACTACTTCCGCAAGCAAACTAACTCACCGCTCTGTGAGAGAAAAATCTAGCTGTTACCATTTTCTTAACTGCACTCAAGTTTAACTTCCACGATTCCCCCTTCATCTCTCTCCCATCTTCCATATTATTATTATTATTATTATTATTCATGACATCTCCAAGGAGTCCGAAGACTCATCGCGGGAGGACACTTACTGTACAACATTCCGTCTAAACCACTATACCGAACCTCTACTAACAATCATCTACATCAACACCATCCACTGCCCAATAATATGATTAATTTTATCCCTTCTTCTAATCTCTCGTATCTTCTTTATCCCTCTTGTGTTTTTATCCTTCTTTATCCTTTCTTTAACGCATATGATTTTTAAAAGGAAAAAAAAAATTGAATTTTTAAGGGATTAGTATTTCTGTGTCTTGGAAACACAAGTTAAATATTAGGCATAAGTCTGGAAAGCATTATACCTAATTATGCCTAAAAATTGTATTTTCTAAAAAAATATTCATTGCGATTTTTCAAGGAATACGTATTCACATATCGCGGGTTAGCAACGTCGTCTATCGACTTATCGATAAATTACACGGTGGTGTGCAGTGTGTTTTGATGCGAACATGTAGAAAGCTTATGTGTTCGTTGTACATGTTGATTCAATTTGACGGTATATATATATATTAGAACACAGACTGATAAGTAAGTAATTATTTCTTGACTTATTGCTGGTATTATAACCAGCATCTTCAGAGCACAAAAAACTGTCGCAGTGCGTGAGACTACAACAATAGGGTATATTGTTGCTTTAGTATATTCAGCCAGATTGATGTAGTTGCATTGTAGTCTCGTGTACTGTGACACACTGTTTTTTGTGCTATGACGATGCTGGTTATAATACCAGTGAAATATCAGCAATAAGTCAATAAATAATTATTCACTTATCAGTCTGTGTTCTAATATACGCCATCAAAATTAATCAGCGTGTTTTGATGCAGTTGAGAAGGTCTGGAATGCAAATTTTCTTAGTGCAATTAAGTACGTTCATTGATGTTAATTGAAATTATGAATAAAAATTCCTTTAAAATGAAGTTGCAAGTTGCGAAGTTCGTATAGTTTTAAGTACTTTCCTCCCCACTCATATATTATTGAAATGTGAGCGAGTTAGGTGATGTATTGCAGTAGAAATTGTGCTAATTATAAGAACAAAAACCACTTCTGTGTGTGTGTACTGGTTTTGGTACTCAGACTACGGTATTTCCATTGTGTTATTCCACCACACATCTTCGTCAGGCTGCACTTGGGTTGTGTGCAGTTTTTGAATATGATAAATCGCACACTATTCTTATTCCTAATAAACTTGGCAGAGTCCAGAAAAAATGGATTTTTCTTTTTGATAATATTTTCATCTACACTCCAGTGATCACTGTATTTAGAAGATTTGCCCCTTATTTGAATAGTTGTTTGGCGATTTACTGTTCTCAAGTTGTACCTTTAAAACAGTATATGCCATACCTTATCAGGTAACTTGTGGCAAAGGTAATTCAAGTGCCGTGTGTTTCTAAATGGAGGGGGGGGGAGTCACTATATTTATTATATATATATTTATTAATGGAAAAAATTTTTCCATTTTCTAATATTTTTCATGTTTCTCTCACCCATGAAAGGTTTTTTGAAAAGCGGTTGTACATTTGTACAATGGGTGGGCAATTTTTTTTTTTTTCTATTTTATCAACCATATGCATTGTATTTTTATTTATTTTTTACATAGCCCGGAGATCCTGCTCAAGTGACCAAATATGGAACTTTTTATAGCTGCTTCAAGCCTCCAATAAGCCAGACAGTGGTTTCACACTGAACAATGAAATTCATCTCCTGCCTAAAGACAATCACAAATGTTCATGCCCATGGCAGAATTCAAACCTACAGCTTGGTTGGCAGGCAGATACACTAACAACTTGGCAAACCAGGTTATACAATTTAACTACCTTTGTGCAAAATTTCAGCTTCCTATCTCCCATGGGAATAGGTAAATTTTGATCTGCTAAGTGTATGCTCCTTCAGTCCACTGTCAATTTGTTTATGACTGGAGGTTTATCTGATTAATGCACCAAAGGATTATTCATTAAGAGAGACAATAAGAGTCTGTCCTCTGGAAGTTGTAATGTGCAAAGTTTAGCATGTGATGACGAAATTTAATAAATTTAGTTTAATCCTTTATCCAAGTGTAAGCAAACAAAGTTTGCGCCTGAAAATATCTTCAGGACTGAGATAAAGTAGTGCAACACCAGGCAACTCCAAAGGTGGACCAAGCTCTCATCACTCCTTGTCTCAGTATCTCCCATAATGGAAAGCACATCTCCTTGCAGACATATATACTGCAATGCATTAAGGGAAAGGCCACTAGTGAGGAGTAGATTTTTTTTTTTTTTTTAGAATAATGGATAAGTTAAATGCATTACTGGAAAGTACTGATGGTGAACAAAAAAATTTATGGCACACTGTAGATATGTTAGTGGTTGAATGAAACCGTCCCAGTGAGCCCACTGACCTCACGGAGGTCTTCTATATTAATAATAATAAATGAAAATCCTAGTTATGTCATTTAAAATTAAACAGGGCTTGTTATATAGAGATGGATAGATATCAAAGAGTGATTTATGGAGGTGCTGAGTCCATGAGAAGGCAGGTGACAGTGGTGTACCTCAGGGCTTGGTACAGTCCTCTGTTATTTAATTTGTACATTAATGATATTGGAAATAATTTGACAGGAAATATTGACTTGTTTGCTGATGATGCAAAATGGGGAAGAAGTCAATGAAAGTGATGTAGATATCTTGCAGGATGACTTAAATATGCTGGTGGTAAATGGCTGTAAATTTAACATTGCTAAGTATAAGCTGATGCACTTTAGGAGGATGAGATTATATGCTGTGTACTATATTAATGGAACTGAACTGCAAAAAGTTGATGAGGCAAGGGACCTGAGGGTTATTGTGGATAGAGAACTTAAATTTAGATATTGCAAAGGTTGCCAAACAGCACATCAAATTATTGTTGTTGGTGAACACGTTGACAAGCAGGGATGTTAAAGTTATTGTTTCACTTTATAAGGCATTAACAACACCACATTTGGACTATTGCAGACAGATCTGGTCACCTGGAATTCCTCAGTGATGAAGAAACATTGGAGAGGATTCAGAGGCTACTGACAAAGATTGTTGCAGGTCTGTGGAATGTTTCCTTTGAGGAAAGATTGAAATCTGTGGACTCCAAAAACTAGCTAATAGGTGTAAAAGAGGAAGTATGATAGAAGGGGTTATTAAAGGGGTTTTCTAGGATTGATACTAATGACTTTTTTCTCTACAGTGCAGGAAGAGAGAGAATGAGGGGTCATCCCTGGAAGTTGTGTAAGAGTGTGGTTAACAAGGATGTTAGGACTAGATTTTTTGTTTGGAGGATAGTGAATTGTGTGGAATACGTTGTCAGAGGTGATTGTAAATGCTTTGCCCATGAATGAATCAAAGGAGAAGTAGGATAGGTATCGTGTGAATAATGGTTAGTGTGTCGATTTAGGGTCTCCTACAATGAGTCTTCTGACTCTGTGGAGACACCGTTATAATAATAATATATAACAGATATATGAAATATCCTATTCTTCCATGTTTCATTATGTAGCTGCTAACATTCCACCACTAAGTAGTCGAGATGTCAGTTATTTTAATAGATGAATAGTATTTCTAGTATTGAATCTTATTGAAACTGTTTTATCAGGGTAATGTTAATTTACATTTTTTACTTTTATATTTCTAACACTGAAATTTTAGAATTACAAACTGGGCCTACTGATTTTGTATATTAGTTTTGTTGATATGTGTTTTTTATCTACTTAAGTGTTTTTTATTTTTCATCTTGCACTAACTACTAAATTTCAAATGTGGACTTTCAATTAAAAAAAAACATATCACATACAGAATTTAAAATTACATTTTCACCATGATTTTTTAAAAAAAAATTTTTAGTGTCTTATGTAAAGCTTATTTAACTTCAACACAAACAAAAGGATTTTTTTACTTATTATAATTAAAACAATTTTTCATATGCTTTACAGGTTGCATAGAACTTAAACTTGGTTTCACAGGATGTCTTTTGATGGAGCATTTTTATTTAAGAATCATGCTGTGCAAATAGATATTTACAAAAGAATATGGAAATATCTTTATGATTGCTGTGTGATGCCTTATAGAGAAGGAGAAAATCAAGATCAACAACAAACAGGGTATTTATTATATATACATATTTAGATTTAGCAGTGGTGCATATACTGCTGCACTAATAACTCTCTGCCCATGTTGGTGGAACTTTTTTGTTCAGCTGAAAACTATTGGTTGTAATATCTTTTAGGATGTGACAGGTAGCACTGTCTGTGATAGTGGTAAAAAACTTTAGGCCGAGCACTTCAATGTAGGCTGGTAGTCCGTTAATTTCGGTTTGTTCTTTCAAGTGTAGAGAGGCCTCGAAGTTGCTGAAGGACAAAAAAGTCCCACCAACATGAGCAACGGGTGTTTGATATTGAGTTTGTGCTCAATATCAGAAATATTGAGTTTGTGCTCAATATCAGAAATATTGAGTTTGTGCTCTTTTTAATTTTTTTTACTGTGTCTGGTGATATTTTTGTGCAATAATGACTAAGAAGGGTGAAGTAAGTGTTAAAAAAAATTTTACAACAATTTTAGCCACAAAAAATAGTTTTTGAGAAATGCTCATTTTTTAAAATTTAGTGCTTCTTTCCTTTTGTCCGAAAAAAAAAAAGTTGTTATTGCATTGTCAACTTTGCATAAAAAAGGGTAAATCTGGTATTTCAGAAAAGCCGGAGATCGTTGAGTTTTATAATGCTACTAAAGGTGGCATCGACACTTTTGATAAAATGAATTTCAGCATACGCAACAGCTAACATATGTTTTAGATTAGTCATATGTTTTAGATATGTATGTGATACGGACAAACAGGTGGCCACTGCGCATCTTTTACAGGATGCTAGATCAGGCAGGGGTAAATGCTGTTATTTTGCACAATTTGTTGCAAGCAAATGAGGGCTTGGCTTGTCAGAACTTTTTAAAAAGTTTATCATTGTCTCTCGCTAAACTGTACCTGGAGCATCATATTGAAAATGTTTTGTTAAACAAATCATTGCAAAGCAGTATTTTATTTATACTTCAAAAAAGAAACGAGCCGGCTAATGTCGACAAAATGGAAAAAAGAAAAAGGTTATTATTGTCCTACAAACCTTGAAAGAAAAACATGGGTTTCTGGTTGCATGAGATGCAAAAAAGCAGTTTGTGATGAACACCAGGTATGTTTATGCTGTGAATGTTTGTAAGCTTTTTTTCTTTATAACTTATCAAGTTTTTCAGTAAAACAATACATTTTGAATGAATATTTTTATTAAATAAATCATGTAAATAAAAAAAAAAACAATGTGCATTTATACCATTTTTTTACATTTTTACAATTGCTGTAAAATTAACTACTTTCAATTGCAAAAATAGTTATTGTAATTTAAAGATACGATTTTGTCATTAATTTTGCGTTAACGTACACACATTTACTTACAAAAACTAAAAAAAAACAAGTGTTTTGGTCTATACAAGCAGAGATATGAATTTTTTAAATTTTTCAGTCTTTTCACCCTTTTCTGACGCTTATTTGTTTAAACAATTATTTAAATAATTTTTTTGCTATTGTTATTGATTGTACCATGTTTTGGAATGTATTAACAATGTGCTCTTTGAACGCCAGCTTAATTCAATAAAAACATCACGCTGACATGGTTTACATTGATCGAATACAGCGACATGGGCTGAGGGTTAAGTATATCAGATATTTTGTGAAATATGCAAAAATCTTATGGGTTTTCTTCAAAATCTCTAAGTATTGAAGGCTGAAGTTTAGTTGAAAACCAGGTAGGGATTATACTGGTTCACTGTTTCTTCACAAGTGGTGTGCTCCACTCTTGTTAATCATAGTGTATTGTGTTGTGTGGTATTTGTATTGATATTCAACACAATACTAAAGGGGCAATGATTTGATAAATGGTTATTTGATAAACAGTGCTGGCCTAAGCTGTAGTAAAAATAAAATGAAAATAAAATCTAATGTCTAGCAGCCAGGGGGCCAGATAGTGAAAGTATCCTCAACGTATCTAAGCCAGACATTGGGTTTTAAAGGAGAAGAATCTAGAGCATGTTGCTCAAAATATTCCATGCAAAAGTTAGCAATTGGGGTGGGGGATAATGGTGAGCCCATAGCTATGCCTTTTTTTGGTAGGTAGACAGTGTTTAGCCACACAAAAAAAAAACATGGGGCCAGATAGCGAAAGCATCTGACTCCATGGCTGCCAGACATTAGACACTTTCCTCAGCCACCTAAACAAACAACACAAATGCTTACAATTCATAATTGAGATTGAAAAGCAGAAAACATACTTCTGTTTCTAGATACACTTGTCATCTGTCTTCCTTCTGGCAGTCATACCTTCACTGTTTACTGGAAACTGACACATACTGGCTAATATATGCACATAAACTCCTACCACCACCCAACACAAAAACTAGCTGTCATTAATATACTAAAAATCAGGGCTTTCAACAAGCACCTAAAGATGAATTAAAAATGATCAGCAATATCTTCCTAAAAATGGCTACAGCCAAAATACTATCAACAAAATTCTTCACGAGACCTCACTTAAAAGCAAAAATAAACTAGACTACAATAAAACTGTAACCATTCCATACATTAAAGGGATGTCGGATAAAATAAACAGAATACTACAGAAATACAACCATATGTATGCAAAATTAAAGCACTTACTCAACTCATCCAAGGATCCACTGGCCCACCCTGGAGTATACCACATTCATTGCACCTGTAATTTGCCCTATATAGGAGAAACAGGATGCATAATTCCTTTCAGAAAAAAGGAACATAAACGACACATTAAATATAATAACTATGGTAAAGCTGGCCTTTTTGATCATGCCCTGAACACTTTACATAGGATTGACTAGAAAAGCACCTGTTGTTTACATCACACCAAAACATGGTATGAACAATAAATTTAAGGAGGCCTGTGAAATTCTTATCAACCACTCTAATCTTAACAATGATGGTCTAAAAATCGTGACCCTTTCTTTGATCTTCAAGCTGCATGCCACAGAGGAAGTGTGAAGGTCAACTGCTGCTTCTCAGACTGCTGCAAAGATTAACCAAGCAGGAACCATAAGTACTTTTTTGTTTCAGCCCTCTTGTGATATACATAGTATTATGAATAAAAGTAGCTGTACTGAACCTAAATTATGCAGTGAACAAGAAAATCATTCTATAGTTTATAACTTGCAGTTATAAATAGCTAAACCTACCACAGGAAATAGATCGATCTAAAAATGTAATTCTCAAATGTGATGTGCAAAATGTGGTCCTTACATCAAGGAGGACATTATTAAAAGTCATACTAAATGTAAAGTTAAAGGAAGTGATGTGTGGCATTTAGATCATCTAAAATATAACTATGTGTTTCTATTTTCTTTGAGACAACTGACAGTTAAGGAATGATTTGCCAGCATGGGGAATACCAAGTGAGGAATGAAACCTGCAAAATTATGAATATAAATACACGTAGGAAACTAGAAATTTTAATACACTGGATGCCTGAAATGTGGAAAGGCAGCAGGAGTAGATGATATTCGACCAGAAATGCTGAAGTATGGTGGTATAAAAGTCTTAAAGTGGCTGCACTGCATAGTTCAGAAGGCCTGGACAGAGGGACGAATTCCCAATGATTGGAGTAGAACTCTCATAGTACCCATATATAAAAAGGAAAATAAAACTGAGTGTGAGAATTACAGAGGTATTTCATTACTGAGTGTTCCTGATAAGATATATGATAAGTATACTTGAGAAACGGTTGAGGATTGTGGAAGAGAAGCTTGGTGAAGAACAAGCCGGATTCAGGCCAAATAGAGGCTGTCAGGATCAGATCTTCACTTTACAACAAATAGTCGAGAAATCATGGGAATATAACAAAGATCTGTATTTAAGTTTTGTAGATCTGGAAAAGGCATATGACAAGGTGCCAAGAGAGAGCTATTCAAAATGCTACAGTTATGTGGTGTTAATGGGGCATTATATCAAGCAATACTTAGTCTTTATTTGAGTTGTAAGTCAGCAGTCAACTGAAGTCAACTGAATAAATTTATATGGAATAAGAGAGAAATTAGCCAAAAACTAAATTAGCTGTATATAAGACAGTGTTCAAACCAATTTTAACTTATGGATCTGAGAGCTAGGTTATAAGTAAAACATTTGACCAAAGACTAGAGATTGCAGATATGAGAGTCCTGAGAAAGATTAGGGGTATGAACAAATGGCATCAATGGCAATATCATATTAACAATGAGGATATTAGGAAAGAACTAGATGTTGTCAGAATCGAGGACTGCATTAGCAGAGCTAATCTCAGTTGGTATAGTCACTTAAGCAGAATGGGAGAGGAAAGATTTTTTTCCTAAACAAGTGTTTTTTTCCAGGTTGGCAGGAAAAAGCCTTATAGAAGATATAGGTAGATTGAAACAGTAAAAAGTGCCTTAGAAGACAGAAATATTATAGAAGACCTGATAATGTTGGAGTTTTGACAGGTAACAGACTGATTTGGTGGAAAATTGTACATAGGAAGTTAATGATGATGTATATTTTTCATGTAGTACTATCATATCCTGTACACCCCCTTGAGGATATATATATCATGAATTTGATGGTGGATGCCACCCTACAACTCAAATCACTTGGTTGATCTCCACTTTGAGGAATTCAGTAAAATAGAATTTCTAGAAAACATTGCACCCTCAACAATTAAGAATAATGACTGTCGCATGTTCTAAGTAACAAAAAAAAATTAGTTATAGAACTCAACGAAGGAGCAAAAATTGATGACATCCCATACATTATACGAGTGAAGATGGTTATGTTAATAGTCATCGTCCCAGGACAGCTGCCCTCCTGCTTCTGCTTTAAAAAAAAATCAGACACCTATGCCGACACCACAATGAGCCGAAATGTTAAAATTGCAATCGCTTAGGTCATGCAGCAGGTTAATGCAATGATAGTACGTACGCATCCATACTGAGACAAAACAGAGCACCCAGACATGGAAGGCAGAGGCATGCAAGACACAAAAGAGTATGAGAAATGCAAAGATGAAAATAAGGGTAATCTTCCATTGATATTTATTAGTGGAAGCAAAAAGCATCAACAGATAACAATCAAAGGGAAGAGAACAAAGACTATAGGTTACAAAAGGACAACCAAATCACTGGTCCCCAAATCTCTATATCAAATGATAAGAGAGGGGAAAGCCACAAAAAAGAAATTCCAGAAAGTTGTCCTGATTCATTAGAAGTATTACCAGAACAGGAACCCCGAAATGAGTCATAAATAATCACTAATCCTAAATCTCAAGGAGAAACAAGTAACAAATCTCCAGTGATACTAAACATACCTCGTAAAATGCAATGAAGGACAAAAATTAAAGTCATGCTGAATGTTACCAGAGCCAGAAGCAAAGCAGAAAAAATAAAATAAAGAAATAGATCTGAGCAATTGTAACACACAAAAAATCTGAACCAAAATGAAGCTAATGAGCCTAAACTGTAATGGACTAAAAACCAAAGAATGTCAAAACCTGCTAATGAACGAAATTTTAAAAAAAACATGGCTGGATATTGTAATGCTACAGGAAACAAGTATTCACGCCCCCAGAGCGTGGTACAACTAGAAAAAAGACTCGCCAAGCACTATATCCTAATCAACAAACTTGCTAGCAGTAGTTCTAGTGGAGGCGTAGCCACTCTTATCAAAAGGGCACCACACATGCAACTACTGTCCCACAAGGATTCTTTTAGGCACAGACCTCTGTCAGTTGATATAAGTCTTTGAGAATAAAATAGTAACGTTAATGAATGAATGTGTATCCCAACAAAGCATGATGAAAATGCTACTTTTGGCTGATAATTAAAGAAAATCTGCACCATAAGGACATGGCAGTAGGTGCAGGTGATATGAATTTTATTGAACAGCCTTCCACTGATCAGGAGAAAGAGTCCCAAGCCCCACAGAAAAGACACATCAAGACTGTGGGTTCACAGATGCCTGCATTCTAGAAATAAGAACTTTTTTATACAATGAAACCTGTGGCGAATTCATGACTAAACAAACACACGTAATAACCACAGTGATCAGTTTTAATAAGTAAATATTTCATTCCAAGTATCTTGTGACATCGTCAGTACAGTTAATTCGAACAATACTAGGAATAACATACAGTTTGGGTGCATGATTACAATGGAATCCCAATATGCGTGCAGTCACGTGTTATAGAATTAAATTAAAATATAACTGGAAGGGGAAAAAAATCACATTAGAATAAGATAACACATGTAAAGAGATTATTTTGTATGACAATTTCCCATACTTTAGGAATAGCAAGAATGTCATTACAGTTGAGATTTGGTCTCTGAAGTAGGGCTTCAGCACTTTCAAAAAAAAAATTTCACTTGTGAACCCAAACCAAAAATTTGGCTACGATATGTAGATAATGTCTTTGCAGTCTGGGATCATTCCAAACTAGAATTATACCTGTTTCTAGATAAAATAAACCTTCTTCACCCTCACATCAAATTTACTCTAGAAAAAGAATCTCCACAGGGTATCATCTCCTTTCTGGATTTACACATCCAAAGAAAAGAAGATGGTTCCATTTCCAAAATTGACTTCAACTGTTAGATGATTATTATTATTGGTAATTTCCGATTCAGGCTTGGTCACTACTATTTGTTGTTTATCAATGACAAGTAGTGTGTCAGTTTGATAGTGCACATCAGAGTTATCATCACTATTCTTAGATAATTGATTTACAGATGACTCTCCTTTAGTAGATGGTCCCAATTCATATAGCAATCTAGACTGCTTTGTCTGATGCCTAGTCTTATCATAATCAAGAATTTCATTTCTTTTGGTATATCTCCTCTTATTCATCAGGGATATTTCCTTCTTAGAAAAATCACAAGAGAATTGATATCTTGCTAAGAAGTTTGTTTCTAAGATAATGTGGGAGCTCAAATTGGAAGTAGTGGGAACAACAAGTAAGTCTTGCCACACATAGAGTCCAAATTCTGGTAGGTATATCCTTGCTCGAAGTTTCTCATATGCTACAGAGTTTGAATCTGAGAGAGAAGTAATCCTTACAGGTTGTCTCAGCTTGGCAGTGTTCTTCCATAGTTTGTTCTTTAAGGTTAAGAAATAATCCATTCTGATGGTAGAGGCATTGCATCCTGTGTCTAATAAGATGTCACATTTAGAGCCCAGGATATCTCCTCTAATTCTCATCATTCTTTCATTAGATGCTTGATACTTCTGAATTCTGTTATTTCTTTTGTGGGTTACATATCCAAATTTTGAGTTCCATCTGCTGTTATACTTGTTCTCCTTGTTATGGAAACAATTCCTGGCATAATGTCCAACTTTGTTGCAATTATAACACTTAAGAGGATTTCTTTGTTTTGTCTCTGTCTTAGATTGAGGAATAACAGACATCTGTTGTCTAACGTTATCTAGTCCTTGAATTACTTTACTTAGACTAGTTAAAATAGGTTGATTTTGTTTTTTCACTTCCTGTTTAATCATCTCATCTATTTTATCAGTAGTGGGGTTTTGATTTTCTTGAGTCTTCAAGGAATTAGCTGATAATTGTTTCACAACTTCATTAAGACTATCTATTATTAGCTGATTCAATTTATTCACCTCCTGGTGAATTAAAGTTTTTACTTCTGTCATCAGTTTCTTGTCAAATTGCTCCTTACTTTCAGTTATGCAGTTAATACTACTTGAGTTTTCTCCAATATTCTTTGCTTTTCCTTTTTCATCTTTATTTCTCTTTTCAACATCTGATTGGCTGAAGGAACAATCAGTCTTATTCACAACATTCACAAGACTTACATTGGTTGAGGGATAAAGGTCTCCTAATATTTGTTCTTTTTCCTTAACACTTTTGAGACACTCTTCTAAAGTAGAATTTTTTTTCTTATATGCTGTTTCTCTTAGTTCTTGCCTAAGACCTTGCCGGAACTGTTGGAATACAGCCCAATCTAAGTGAGGTTTATCTTCATTAGTAACATTCAAACTGTTGGCTAGTGTCAATAACCGATTGTAAAAATCAGTAATAGTTTCCTTATCCTTTTGAACGACTCTTTGTAACTTCCATAAATTAGGGCCTACACTTTTAAGTTTACAAAATTGAGACAATAAGGTTTCCTTAAATTTAGAATACTCAAACGTTTCCCGAAGTATTGGAGAAGAATATAAGAATGTTTTTGCTTTACCTATCAATTTACTTCTGATTAAAACTAGCAATTGAAAATCAGTCCAGTTTGCTATTTCTCTAAGTTTTTCAACATAGGTAAAAAAAAATAGTACATCATCTGATTCTTCACCTGAAAATTGGGGAAAGACTTGTTGTGGGTTCACCGTACGAAAGAATTCACTATCATTCATTTCAGAACTTGATGTAACAGCCATAGTGATTAATGAATTACCAATTTAAATAATACAATCCTTCTATTTTAAAACAAATTTTTATCTTTGCCTGATTCCAGATTATAACCAGTTCATTGTGATTTATTTAATTTACTTTCTAAAATTCAGGGAGTAATTCTACGATTATTATTACAAAACCAAATTCAATCTCTTAATTTATAGTTGTTAAATTACTTCTTATCGATTAAATCACATCCTACCGGCTGTGCCATTTGTTGTGACGTTCTATTTTCATGTTCGAATCCGTCATCTTGTTATAAGTTACTTTCATAAAAAGAAAACAACTAATTATGAATTGGTCACCAATCCAAGGTAGAGAAATTTCTATTATACTGCGCCGCTCTATCCTTACATCAGTCTATATAATATAGCAGGATCAATTCACAGATAGTTAGTTAGTAGTCTCCTCATTCATTCTGGCCGAAGTATTTGTTTTCCACTTGGGATTCCCGCAAGATTCGAATTTTTATGAACGGTGCAATAAAAAGGAATTCAGGCAAACACAATTAGATTAACAAAATAAAACATTTAATATAAGTTATATAATACATACATACATTTCACTTCTAATCTCAAACAATAGGATCAAGTTAAACATTAGGTCAAGTCAATCACATTAGTTCAATCTTCCAACTTCCACATAAGCTTTCACAGTTTCTGAGTCACAAAGTTCCTTCACTTAATTTAAATATAATAGAATTTCCTATTTAATCAGTTTCCACGCATCTCTCAGCCATGCTATACGCTTAAAACACCGCAGGCACTAATAGCTGTAAATATTTCTCAAGCAAATTTATTTTCAATACTCAATCTCAAAGAATTACCACAGTTAAAGTTAGGTTAAACATAGCGTAACTAACACTCAATCCTTTATGCATTGAAATAAATCAATATAACAGTTCTTACCAGAAATCGTCCTTAGTATATTAATCACGTTGTGAGTATACTTTCAAAATAATAATTATTACACTTAAGAACGCATCTTTAAGACTTTTCCACAGTTATAACTAAAACACTTTTAACCGCGCTTCACAACTCTAAATATCAACTGTAGGGTACATTAATTATCCTTGTTATCACTCATTAACCAATTAAACTCTGTATAGTTCTTCTTAGGGCAACATAGAAATAAGTCGCAATTCTAGACTAACTGGATTTATTCAGAATTCTCCACTGAGCGTCCAGTTCTTTATATTATCCGATTACGGCATTAATTTCCTTTTATTATCACTGCTGACTTCACTTTCAGCTGACTATAAGATTCACTTCGTCTTCGTTCGCTTATAAGATACTATCGCTTTTAACTTCTGCTCTTGAGAACTTTTCATTTACCTTCCACCTCTCTAGTTAATACCCTTGCTTCCTTTCGCTTCAAAAATTCCGTCCCAACTCCCTTGTTACCTTTTATTTTTTTTATTATCCTTCTCGAAGCTCATGGTCTGTTCCACTCGTGCTCGTTTACTTCATGCGTTTCCATGACAACAAATAAACGTAAACATTTTCGTTAATATTACATAAGGCTATACCATTACATTGAGTTAATAAAATTACAATAAATAGGATTTTAGAGTTACTTAATCAACTCTTTCATTTCGTATACAGATAATTATAATAACATTCACGTTACATTATATAAGTTACAATAAATTATACACATATAATTGTTTATTCAATTAACAGCTGATTAAATTCAGAATAAATACTTAAATAATAATTCTTAAATAATGATAAATAAATAACTTTTATACAAATCATGATTAATATATAATAAACAATGTTAAATGTGAATGGAAAAAAAAAAAAAAAAATACACAACACAGTTTCATTCACAGTTTAACATGTCTATCGCAAGCTGACATTTTCAGGTCGCTATATTCACCGTTCTTCTGCTCATCATCCATCTCAAAAATTTGGCATCATTAAATCATTAGTTACCAGAGCACACAGATTCTTCTCCTCTGAAGAATTTCTAAACCAAGAATTGGAAATAATCAAAAATACGGCCATACTAAATGGATATGATCTTAAAACAACTCAAAAAATCATCAGTCACTTTCCCACACATCAACCTAGACAAGAACAAGCCCATAGGATTCCCATACCTTATGTCAAAGGCATCTCCAAACGTCTTTCAAAAATTATGAAGAAATACAATCTTGCTACTACCTACAAACCCATCAACCAGATCTATAACTTGTTACCTTCTCCTAAAGATAAACTCTCACCTCTGATGTTACCTGCTGTGTACGAGGTCTCATGCTCCTGCAAATTGTCTTGCTTTGGACAGACAGGTAGATCTGTTCATAAACACATTTCAGAACATCAGGACCACATCTGTCTTTTCAAACCGCAGAAATCTGGCCTTGCTCATCCTGGAGTTGAAAACTCAAACCATAAGATCCATTGGGAAAAGGTCAAACTTTTACATAGATCATTATATAAACATGAACGGTTATATAAAGAAAGTGCTGAAGCCCTGCTTCACAGACCAAATCTCAACCGTAATGATGTTCTTGCTATTCCTAAAGTATGGGAAATTGTCATACAAAATTGTGTAAAATTGCGTCTTTGTTGAGAGATCCTGATAAGATAAGTGTTATTTTAAGTTATCATTGACAATTTCGCTTGAATATTACATACTTTTGTTTGCTTTTCATGTCTTAGTGTGTCTGTTTGTGTGTTTTTGGTGTTTCAATTATTAATTTGATAAAATACGATAGCAGCGTGCACATGGCTCCAGTAAGAAGGAAAATGCGGGTAGTAATAATGGTTCACCATCTTTGTTCAATAACAGTAATATAAAGGAGATTATTCAATGTACTATCGGCGAAATGTATGTTTTGCAATGAGCAGTTGGAGTATGGTTAGATGATGATAATGGAGTGAATGTGTGTAGAAAATGAGGAATTAAAGTGTATTTCAAGTCATGAGTGTGATATTTTTGTCAAATTTCAGAATATAGAAAATAGTGATATGATAAGAGATTGCGAGGTTGTACCTGAGAGCTGTGAGGGCGTGAATGTAGAAAGTGTGAATAAAGGTATTAATACTGAGCAAATTAATGGTTTAACAGATAATAAAAAACATGAGATACATGCAATGAGTGAGATCGCGTTGTTAAGCGGAGCGATACATAGAGTAAAGTGGCAGCTGGAGCGTATGTACAAATGTCTACTGAGTGTACCAGCCAATAAAAAAAAGTATGATAGGAAAAATAAGAGTATGATTGTGAACATAAACAAAATGAAGGAGGGACTGCTGTATGGAGATTCGTTAGTACGAGGTGTGATAGTAGAGAATTTGACAAAATCGTACCAACCTGGTGCGACCATTAAGGACGTGAGTCTATTAGGAAGCAAAAGCAAAGTGTGAAAGAAATGATAGTGGTGGCAGGTATGAATGATTTGAAAGGAGATAAAATGGAAATGATAGAGGACCTGAATGAATTGCTTGAGGTAGCAAAAGAAAAGAGTGAAAGAGTTAGGATGATTAGTCTTTTGCTGCGGTATGATAGTGAAGAGTTTAGGAGGGCCATAATTTCAAATGACTTTATGCGTGGGTTATGCAGGATGAGTGGTGTGGAATTTGTGGACATGTGGAGTGAGTTCGATGGGCGAAAGGATCTATATAAGATGGATGGTTTGCATTTGAATGGATTCGGTGTAAGGAGATTTGAAAAAGTGTTGTTGAATGAAGTGGATGTGCAGAATCAGGAAAACTAGATTTATTAAGGGGGGTGATTTAGATATGCAGACGTTAGGGAGGCAGTTGAGTGTATGAATGAGTATAATATACCCGAGCGAATAAGGACAACAAATCAGAATGGGATAGTTAGAATAAGGCATCAAGGTAGGAATGGAGCTAACGGGGGTCTGCAATTCATGTATACTAATGCTAGAAGTTCATGTTGGAGGCTTAATGGATTTTTTTACAACACTCAAAAAGAATTAAAATAGAATTTAATACTTCCTATATTTCGTCCTAGTCACTAGGACATCTACGGGGTTTACAAAAACAGTTAATGTAACGTACACACAAATAATAAATAATACTGAGGCCAACCACGTGGGTGACACTAAAGTCCTATCTAGTTGGAGTGCCCTCTAAGGGCAGTAGTAGGTGGCCTGGAATATAAGGTGGGATCTCTGGTGACGAGTGTTTCCCAAATCTTCGGAAGCTTAATACAATCGTATTTATTCAGATTTGGTTGGTTTTTGAGAGCTGCTGCTGCTTCTAAGAAAAGTCTCTCTTTCTTGAATTTGCTGTGGTGGAGCATGGTGGTTTTCTTCCAAGAAACTCTGTGGGTGGTGTCCAAAACCTGGTCAGCCAAGCCTGAATGGCCATAGTTGTGTTTGCAGATGTAAGACTTGTGTTCCTCTAGGCGGATGGATGCTGATCTGCCTGTCTGTCCAAAGTATGCCAGCTTACAAGAACAGGGTACTTTGTAAACTCCAGGCAGAGAGAGAGAGAGGAGGGAGCTGATCTTTTGTAGAATGGATAAGGGTAGCAAGTTTGCGGTGGGGGTTATATGCTGTGTGTGGTTGTACTTTTTTAGTATCTTGGCTATTTTTTCAGATGTGCCAAGGATGTAGGGTATGGTGATGGCATTTTTAAATTCTTGTTGACAAGAAGGATGGGAAATAGGGGAGGAGTTGATTATTTTTTTGATACTGTGATCACTGTAGCCATTGGAGAGGAAAGTGTTGTGTATGTGGTTAAGCTCAGTAGTGAGGGTGGTTCCACTGGAACAAAGATCGTGGGCTCTCTTGGTAAGAGTTTTAATAATGCCATTTTTTGGATTTTTTGGAGGGGGTAGCCGTTGGCTGAGAAAGTGTCACGGATGTGATTTAGTTCAGTGGTTATCCTTATCCGCTCCACCAAAGACCAACCACTTCCCCTAGACCTACCTGGTGTATACCAGGTCCCTTGCAGCTGTAAACTGTCCTACTTTGGCCAAACAGGCAGGACAGCAAATATCAGAATCTCAGAACACAAGGATTACATCCGATTTCACCAGTACAGCCACTCTGGGCTTGCAGACCACGCTCTGGATACTCGCCACAGAATAAGATGGAAGAAAGCCACAGTAATACACCGCAGCAAGTTCAAATATGAAAGACTATTCATGGAATCAGCCTCGGCCCTTAGGAACATGCCAAACCTCAACAAATTTGGATGCATGAAACTGCCCCAAATTTGGGAAACTTATCAGAAGAACTTCAGCCCAAAGGCCAAGAACTACCAATATAGCCCGCCAGGGGGCACCATCAGGACTTTAGGAAACCGCTAGCTTCCTAGCTTCAGTCTCATTTGCTGTTATTAGTACTTGTGTGCACGTGTCTTTTTAGTAAGTTCCCAAGAAGATGGCAACGTGACGTTCGCCGAAATATCGGAAAGTGTATATTAAAGTTTATTTAATCTATATTTCCAGTATACGCTGCCAATTCCTTAAATATTAGTTATCCATACAGGTTAGAGTGACCAGACGTCCCTTTTTTAAGAGGATTGTCCTCTTTCTTAGACTCTGGTCTGTTGTCCTGACAAAACCTTAACGGGAAGCTAATTGTCCCTTTTTTGAATTTGTGGCATGACTTCATTCTTGTAGGTTCAAATATGGAAAGGATAATGCCTCTGCTGGTGACATGTGATAGCTTGAGATCAAAAACAAGCATGCTTTGACGATTATCAACCATTATATTATCAACTTTACTCTCTCTCTATGATAGGATGAAAATGTTGAGAGGCTTATACGCTGGTTAAAAATGATAACTAATATTTAAGGAATTGACAGCGTATACTAGAAAAATTTTCTGAAAATTGGCATCCCTTATCCGCTCCACTAAAGACCAACCACTTCCCCTAGACCTACCTAGTGTATACCAGGTCCCTTGCAGCTGTAAATTGTCTTACTTTGGCCAAACAGCAGGACAGCAAATATCAGACTCTCAGAACACAAGGATTACATCCGATTTCACCAGTACAGCCACTCTGGGCTTGCAGACCACGCTCTGGATACTCGCCACAGAATAAGATGGAAGAAAGCCACAGTCATACACCGCAGCAAATTCAAGTATGAAAGACTATTCATGGAATCAGCCTCAGACCTTAGGAACATGCCAAACCTCAACAAATTTGGATGCATGAGACTGCCCCAAATTTGGGAAACAATTATCAGAAGAACTTCAGCCCAAAGGCCAAGAACCACCAATATAGCCTGCCAGGGGGCACCATCAGGACTTTAGGAAAACGTTAGCTTCCTAGCTTCAGTTCTCATTTGCTGTTATGTAGTACTTGTGTGCACGTGTCTTTGTATTAAGTTCCCAAGAAGATGGCAACGTGACGTTTGCCGAAATATCGGAAAGTATATATTAAAGTTTATTTAATTAATATTTCTAGTATACGCTGTCAATTCCTTAAATATTAGTTATCAGGATGAAAATGCTGCAACCAGTGGCAGCACTGCTGCATCTGGGTGGTAACAAGGTTACTTTGTCTACCATACCATTTTTTTTTTTTGCTTCTTATGTCAGTCTGTTAGTAATTGTGAAAGTTAAAGTGAGTATATATTGTGAGTGGTGGTATTTCATCCAGATTTTATCATGCCAGACTATGTTCATTTATTGTATTAAATTGATGGTCGAAACGAATATATAATCACTAAGAATAAAACTGATTTTGTGCATCTGTTTATTACTATGGATGAGACTTAGAATCACCATTACACACCAGAATCCAAACAGCAGTCAAAATAGTGGATAGACTGATGAGCGCTAAAGGAGACAAAGTCTGTTCCATCAGCAGGAAAGGCCATGGCATCGGTGTTTTGAGATGCTAAAGGAATTTTGTTGATTAAATATCTTGAAAATGGTAAACAATAACTGGGGAATATTATTCCGAAACTTTTAACCAGACTAGATGAAAAGTTTCGTGAGAAAAAGACCTGGTTTTCAGAAGAAAATATCATCTTTCTTCAGGACAATGCACCTGCCCACAAAGATGTTTTGCCAATGGGAAATTTAAGGGATCTGCACTATGAATTGTTGGAACATTGACCCTATTCCCCAGATTTGGCTCCCTCTGACTTCTATCTATCTCTCTCTCTCTCTCTCTCTCCCAAAACTAATAATCCTCCTCACTGGTCAGTGTTTTTCGTTGAATCAAGAGGTGATTGCATCTGTAGAGGGATGTTTTGCAGATCTTACTGGGAACCACTACAGGGATGGGATAATGGTGTTGGAGCATTGCTGGAATACATGTATTAGTCTTGAGGGAGATTATATGGAAAAATAAAAATAATTTTTAAATTATAAATTCGTTTTTTCATTATTAGGCCAAGAACTTTTCAGACCACCCATGTATATTGGATATTTTGCAGAAACAGCAGCTGACTGAGAAAATTATTGCATTTTCTGCAACACCAACTTCGATGGATACAAATTAGGTGGTTCCAACAATGTATTTTCAAGACTCAACAAAGGGATAAAAACAAACATTCGTGATTTAGAGATAAGTTTATGGAAGTTTTTCACTTGGCTATACTACTAATAATATATTAGAACTTACTCCACCTTTACCATGAGTTGCCCAGTCCTGAAAGTTCTTCAGGTGCAAACTTTGTTTTGCTTACACTTGGATAAAGGATAAAACCTAATATATTATAACATTCATGCTATTGACTGTGCTGCTCATGTTATTCATAATGGTGTAGAGACAAGTACTGATATTTTGCCTATTGATATCGAAACAGTTGTAAATAAAATATTTCAGTATTTCCATATTTACACTATGAGAGTAGAGGAATTGAAGAATTTCTGCCCATTTACAGAAATTGAATATAAAATAAACGTGTTCTAGGTAGTGTACATACAAGATGGTTATCATTACTACCAGCTGTGATTAGGATTATTGACATGTATGATGACTCAGATCTTACTTTTTATCACAAGATAAATGCCCTACATTGTTGAAATCATGTTTCAGTAACCAATAATCAATACTTTGGCTCCATTTCATGCAAAGCCAGCTGAAAATATTCTCATCAACAATAATGAAAATAGAAAGGGAAAATATTTCAGCAACTGAAGTGGTAGAAGAATTGGAATTGCTCAGACAGAAAATTACAAATAGGGAAGCTGAGAACTTTCAAACATTTAAAATGTCATCAATTATTACAGAGCTGAAGGATGAGTGTGCCTTTGATGAAAAAGAATTTTTAGACACTACAAATTTATTTTATGAAAATTTCCTTGAATATTTAAGCAAATGGACTTATCATTTCCAGCCATTGAAAGCATTTCACTGGATTAAGTTGCAAACCCTACTAATTTGGGCTGAAGTTGCAAGCAGCCTAAAAGTAATCAGTGATATTGATAGCAAAATATTCAATATTGTTGATGAAGATGAATTATTTGATGAAATCAGCCATATAAATAATATTGTAAACTCCAAGATGGAAGAATGGAAGGACACAAATGCTAAGCGGACAAAAAGTGGTGGGATGTGTTTAAGGTGCTCCAAGAAAAAAAGCATTCACTACAAAAACATACTGCCAGTTGTTGCATTTGTTATGGCAATCCCAGGAACAAATGCAGCTATGGAGAGAATTTTTTCTCTCATGAGTTCTTTGTGGTCTGATGAAAAGAACCGCTTCAACACCAAGACTGTGAAAGCAATGAGTGCGATCAAGACATACTTTGACATTTAGTGTATTGACTTTTATGAGTGCATCTTGAAAGAACCAACACTTTTGGAAGAAAGGGATAAAAACAAACATTCATGATTTAGAGATAAGTTTATGGAAGTTTTCATATAAATATGATAATATTGATACTCCATAATTCTCATGCACACTTCAGTCTTGTGTTTAATTTATTACAAATAATTATACAGTAATTATAATTATGTGTTATTCCATTTTTATGTAGAGCATACCAGAAGTTGTCCCATTTTCATCTCCTTTTTGTTTTGAAAATCTGGTCACCTTAATATAGGTGTATCCATATACTACATATTCAAGTGAAGATGAGGTAGAAGAATTTTACAGCAGTTTGCAACAAGTAGTATACAGTACTGATAAAACAGATCTGTTTTAATATTAGGTGATGATTGGAATGCAAAAGTGGGTGAAAAAGAGGAACGAGGCATTTACTGGAAAATTTGGTTTAGGAGTGAGGAATGAAACTGGAGTAAGGATATTGGAATTTTGTGTTGAGAATAGTTGTTTCCAACAACATAAAAGAAGATTGTACACATGGACTTCGCCTAATGGAGAATACATGAATCAGATATATTGTTCCCAGCAGTAGTTGAAGTAGTATTATCAAAGAAGTAAAAACACTTCCTGGTGCAGACTGCAGGACAGATCATGAATTATTGATAGCTGAAGTTAAATTGAAATGAAGGGATAAGAAGAAACAAAAGGACAGTATCAAATTTGATTTAGTTCCTATAAATGAAGCATTTAAAGTAGAAGTCAGAAAGAAATTAAAAAGTTTGGAGAAGACAAGGAAGAGAATTAGAAGAATTGTGTCAAGAAAAGGTCATAGAAGCAGCAAAGAAGACTCTTAATAAAGCAACAAGAAAGAAAGTTTGTAAATGGTTGTCAGAAGAAGCCATTCAAATAGCAGAAGAAAGAAGAAAAATGAAACTTTAGAAAAACAAAGAAAGGGTTAGACAACAGAGTACAGATTTCCAAAGACAGGCTAGGAAGGATAAGGAAAAACATCTAAACAAAAGGTGCAAGGACATTGAAGAAAGCAATAGAACAACAGAGCTGCTTAGAAAAATAAATGATGTTACAGGAAAGTTTATTCCTAGATTAGGAGTTATAAAAAGTAATTCAGGTAAATGTCTGATGGAAGAAGAAGCAGTGAAAAAAAGATGGAAAGAGTATGTAGAGGATTTGTACAAGAAAGATAATAATATTGAAGGAGAATTTAAAAGGAGAGAGAGGATTTGTTGAGGAACCCATGATAATGAAAAATAAAGTGATTAGAAAAATAAATGATGTTACAGGAAAGTTTATTCCTAGATTAGGAGTTATAAAAAGTAATTCAGATAAATGTCTGATGGAAGAAGAAGCAGTGAAAAAAAGATGGAAAGAGTATGTAGAGGATTTGTACAAGAAAGATAATAATATTGAAGGAGAATTTGAAAGGAGAGAGAGAATTTGTTGAGGAACCCATGATAATGAAAAATAAAGTGATATCAGCAATGGAACAGCTGCCAAAAGGAAAAGCTGATGGTGTGTCAGTGGAATTATTAAGAGCAACTTGCGATGAAGTAGTAAATATATTGACTGAAATTTGTCAACAGGTGTGAAAGAAAATATACTGGCCTAGAGATTGGAAAACATCAGTACTCATTGCAGTCCCCAAAAAATCAAATGCCAGAGATTGCAAGAATTATAGAACCATCACTTTAATTTCACATGCAAGTAAATTTATGCTGAAAGTGATCCAACCAAAGTTGGAGCCATATATGAATAGAGAAATGCCACAAGAACAGGCAGGCTTTAGGAGAGGTAGAGGAACTAGAGAAAATTTGCAAACATGAGATGGATTATGGAAAAAAAGAGAATTTCAGAAGGAAGCATTCATCTATTTTATTGATTATAAGAAAGCTTTTGAATGTGAGGGTCATAACAGATTGTGGATTGTAATGAGATCAATGGGATACCTGTACATCTAATTCTCTTCATAAGAGAGCTGTATGACATCCAAGAAACTTCAGTAAAAACAGTCTCTTGGAGAAACAAGGTTTGAGTGGAAAAAAGAGGTGTGGCAGGGTTCTATACTGTCGCCCTACTTTTTCAATATTTATATTGAATATGTTATAAGATTGGCTGATTTAAACAAAGATTCAGCTGGAATTAAGATTGGTGACAGAAAAATAAATAATTTAAGATATGTAGGTGATATAACTTTCATAGCAGAAACTGAGGATGATCTGGACCGGTTGATTCTATTGGTTAAGATGGAAAGTAATAATAATGCCGGGCTTAATTTAAAAAAAAGCAAAACAAAAGTGATGGCTTCTGGCAATTCAAATGAATTTATAATAGAGGGAGATAAAATAGAAATTGCTGAAAGTTATGGTTTACTGGAGTCCAGAATCAGAAATGATGGTAAATGTGAAGATGAAATTAATAGGAGGATAGTCATAGGGAAAGAAAAAAAAAAAAGCTATGTTGAACCTGACAAAAATTATGAAAGATAGAGGTGTGAGTAAGGCCACAAAAGTTAGAATTGTCAAAGTAATGATATTTCTGATGTATGGATGTGAAAGCTGGATTATTAAGAACAAAGATAGAAAGCAAACTGATTCATTTGAAGTGGAGGACTGCAAGAATGACCATTAAGAAGGTTTTAGCAAATATAAAGATAGAATGCTCCTTGGAGTTGATCACTAAACAGAAGTTAATGTACTTTGGACATATTATGCAAGCTGATGAATCATTGGAAAAGGTGGTTTGTTGAGGGAATGAGCAGAAGAGGAAGACCACAAAAGAGTTGGATGGAGAACATAAAAGAACTTACCAACTTGAACTTACAATTAATGAAAGAAAGGAGAAGAGGTCAAGTGTGATGGAGAGTCTTTGTTCACAGGAATCGGCAAGAATGGAAAACGACTGAATGGCACATAACAACAACAAAGGGGAGGGAGATAGGATACCATACAGAACCAAAATATTTATTGGTATTTGAGTATCAAGATTCTTTTAGTGTCTCACTAGTAAAAAACCAGAGGAAGCAAGCAAGAGTTGTTTGATATAATTCTAGACAAGATTTGTTCTCAGGTCTTTCCAACCATAGGTTTTCATCTATACCAAATGGGCAATGGAAACTCTGCTTCCTCTCATGCACAACCATATTATATACCATTTCTTCTTCTTTATCTGAAAAACACTTGTAGTGCTCAAAAATTCTAAGTTTCAAAGTCTTCTATAACTAATGGCTTAAATACTGATCCTGCTGCCATTCTTCAACAGGGTAACAATGATATAGATCTACAATAAACAGATCTCCTGTAATACTACTAAATCACACCCCCATCTTGTTTCTCACAATACTAATTTCACTTCTCCTTAACTGATAAAATCTCTCTCTCTCTCTCTCACTCTCTCACTCTCAAAATGATTTAGCTTTTCAGTTTGTTTACATTTGTTTCTACCTTGGCGTAGATATTTTTCATAAGTATCATTCCACTGACCTGGTTTTCTTCATTCCACTTTTCTCCAAAACTTCTCTGTTTAATGCAGTGTTCCTCAAGGATTACAACCTACAGTTTCTCAAGAAAAATAATATGAATAGATTTCTTCTAAACCACTTGCCCTCATAATGCTGTTAAATTGTGAATGAATACAATTCACTAAGGAATGTTTCATTCATAGTTTAACAAGCTTAAGCACATAAGAGAGAAATGCTTGTATTTTGGTATAATTGTAAATAGCCTGTAAAACTTTAAGATAACGTGATTAGTACAATTTTTGTGAGTATTCACGTGTGAAGTTCCTACTAAACTGTATATTAATAATGAAAATAATATATATCTTGTCTGTTAGCAATGATAGAAAGTTTGTGAATTGTATATAACCAACTAGTAACACAAGGTCAAAGTACGTGGGCGAGACACCGTGATTAGTGAGATGCCTGAAGCAGTCACATATACGTAGGGTACATGGCACGCTGAAATCTTCTTGGAAGACGCTACGGAAAGGCAAGATCCACGAGTACAAGAAAGTAGTGTATCGGGTGAAAAGTAAGTATTGCAGAAGGGTGCCGATAGGATTGATATAAAAGGGCTGGAAACCCCCCTGGAGGGTCGACTTATGTTTTCTCTCTCTCTGTGGTCAAAGTTCTACTGGTGCCCTGGTCGAGATGCACATCGCCACTGGTTTCAAGAATTACGATGAGCGGGTAGAAGTTTTCCTATGCAGCGGGCTACACACAGGGAAGTAGCAGCTAGGTAGCGAGCCAAATGGGTGCAGTTTCATCTATGCGCCAAGAAATCTCTAGGCATAGCTGATCGATGTGTAATTCCAAATGGACCAACCTAAGCTGATGAAATTCACTCTCACAACCTAGAAGAAAGACAACGTGCTGAGAAAAGGAACCAAGAAACGAAGAGATAAGCCTGATGAACCTTCAAGTTCTGTAAGGTACAAGCCTTTGATTATGTTTTGTATGAAAGGAAAAATTTTGTAATTTAAGAATCAAGGACATTCAAAAAGGTTATAACTCTAATTAAGATTAAGGCAGGACTGTGATATATAACCAAAATTGGTGAACATTTCAAGCCAAGGGCTATGTCTAGTATATGTTATGACTGTTAATTATGTCTAAGGTGTTATAGCATTACCTAATCCTAACTGTTTTACTGATACCTTAAATGTTTTCTTGGTTACAGAACTGAGAAAGTGAGCGATGGAATTGGAACAAGATTGTTCCGAAGCATTGATTATTGTCCATTATATGTTGATTTCTTTAACTTTGTAATCTAGTAGTATAGTAATGATTGAAAATTCTCTGTTGTGTAAAATTATCAATATATTAAATAAACCTTTTGCTCTTATTCATTTGGTTGCCTGAGTTTAAGAATCCGATGCACCACTCATAAAAGATTCAGACCAAAGCGGGATATATAGGGAGTAGACTTTATAAAGGAGGGTCACAACTAGCAATCCTTTCAGAAGATTTTCTTCTCTGTTCTGCTACTTATCTGGCATCTTTCTATCCCTGGTTCCAGCTCTCCCTCGCATTCTTCTCATTTTCTTTCTTCTACTGTTTCTATTCTCTCCTATTCTATCATTCCCATAACTCTCTCTTTCTCCTACTCTGATTCGCTCTTTTCCATTCACTTAATCTCATCTTTCACACTTCTCAACTCATTCCCGAGACATCCCACCTCCTCTTTCAGTGCATCTGTCTGTCTCTATATAAGCTACCCACTCTTACTCGCCAATCATCCTCACAATTAAGACCATCTCTGAAAACCTCATGATGATTCATACTTTCCATACTCACTTTTATTTTCTTTTATATTTTGCTCATTATCTTCGCCCTCTGTTGCACTACCCATCTCTAGATTGATAATCTCCTGCCTCTGATGCATGAATCACCTTCTTTCTGTATGAATCGTCTATTCATGATTCATACAGAAGGTTGAATGATCAAATTTAACATTTTTCTATTTTTTTCATACTATTTATACTTTATTACATTACTTTGCATTAATAATTACAGATTGAAATCTAATTTGTGTGTGTGTAATCTGTTAATCTCATTCATAGGATGCACACACACAAATTAGATTGAAACGTCATGTTAATACTGCATACATGTACTGGAATCGCATAACAATGAGGTGTAATTAATGAACACGGAGATCAACTCTGACTTATGTAAAATTTAAATTATGCAAAGTTTGTGAAACATAACTATTATGTAAGTCAGAGACCATTTGTATATTGCTTTCATCAAGATTTACTTATATGATCAACCGATAATCAAATCATAATTTTCAGGGGTTTTTGAGGACATATTTGGGAAACATTAAATTCTTCTTCTTCTTCTTCCTATCATGGAATATAGGCCATGTGGCCTGTTCCGGTCTCATGCCATCTCTTTCTTGGTCTTCCGATTCTTCTTTTTCCACTTATTTTGTATCTGTATAATATTTTTGGTAGTCTGCTGTTGTCCATTCGATTTAAATGTTCTAGCCATTTTTGTTTATACTGTCTTATGTAGTAATTAATTGGTTTGATTTTTAGGGATTGTAAGATTTCTTCATTTGTTTTGTGGTCCCACTTGGTATATCCCGCTGTTTTTCTGAGGAACTTCATTTCTGCTGTTTGAATTCGTTTTTCATCTTTCCTTTTCATGGTCCATGTTTCGCTTCCGTATAGTAGAGTTGGTTTTGACAAAACATTATATAGTCTGATTCTAGTGTGTTTTTGTACCAGGGATGGCTTAAATATACTATTTATTATGCCATTTACTTTGACAAAGTTTGATATTTTAGTGTCTATGTCTTTTTCTTCTTCGTATGATAGATCACATCCCAAGTATCTGAAAGTGTTTACTTGTTCTAGTATTTTATTGTCTATCACTATTTTACTTCTTATTGGGTTTTCTCCTTTGAATGCCATTATTTTTGTTTTTTCTTTGGGTATTGTCATATTATATTGCTTTGAGATATCATTTAATGATTTTAATGATCTTTGTAAGTCATCTTCTGATGTAGCTAATACTATTTGATCATCTGCAAATAGTAGTGTATCTATCTTCATTTGCGGGGTCATTTGTATACCAAATGGGTTATGCTGTTTCCAGATTGTTAATATTTCATTTATATATATATATATATTGAAAAGCAGAGGTGAGAGGGTACATCCTTGTCGTACTCCTCTTGATATATCTTTCCATTCTGAGGTGTGTTCTAATTTAACTGCTATTTTATTTCCTGTATATATTTTTTGAATAGATTGTAAAAGTTGGTTTGGTATGTTTAAATCGGTTAATATTTTAAACAATTTTTGTCGACTAATTTTGTCAAAGGCTTTTTCATAATCAATAAATGCCACATGTGTTTCTTTTTGAAATTCTCTTCTCTTTTCTATTAATAATTTTAAAGTAAAAATTGGATCTATGCAGGATCGGCCTTTTCGGAAGCCATTTTGTTCTTCTAGTAATTTGTTTTCTACAATGCTGCTTAGTTTCTCTTTTAATATTCCTGCATATATTTTATATCCTGTATTCAGCAGGCTAATTCCCCTATAATTATTGCAATTGTCTTTATTTCCTTTTTTATAGATTGGGATGACCAGTGCTTTTTTCCAAGAGTTAGGGGTTTTTCCGGACATCCAAACCATATTAAAAAATTTCAAAAGTCTTTCATTAAATTTTTCACCTGCATTTTTGTATAGTTCTATATTTATATTGTCTTCTCCTGCCGTTTTCCTATTTTTCATCTTCTTTATTATATTTTTCAGTTCTAACATTGTGATATTTTCTATTAGGTCATTCTTTGTCTTATAAAATTTTAATTCATTGTTCTCATCTGTCCAGAGATTTTGGAAATAGGTCACCCATTTTTCTAAATCTATTGTTTGTATTTTTATCTTTTCTTTTATTTCTTTATTCATGTATTTTATTACTTTATAAGTTTTGGGTTGTGGTTTAAATAAATCCTTTTCTAGTTCTGTTACGAAATTGTTCCATCTTTCTCTATGTTTTTTCCTTACTTCTCGTTTTGCAATTGCACTATTTCTTTTATACTCTATTTCTGCTTCTATTGTTTTGGAATTTAGCCATTTCTGGTAACTGTCCTTTTTGGTTTTTATTATATTTTCTATTTCTTTGTTCCAGTCTCGTAGTCCTCTTTTTCTAATCGATTTGTGCTTTATTCCTAAGGTTTCTGTTGCTGCATCACTACCCATCTCTAGATTGATAATCTCCTGCCTCTGATGCATGAATCACCTTCTTTCTGTATGAATCATCTATTCATGATTCATACAGAAGGTTGAATGATCAAATTAAACATTTTTCTATTTTTTTCATACTATTTATACTTTATTACATTACTTTGCATTAATAATTACAGATTGAAATCTAATTTGTGTGTGTGTAATCTGTTAATCTCATTCATAGGATGCACACACACAAATTAGATTGAAACGTCATGTTAATACTGCATACATGTACTGGAATCGCATAACAATGAGGTGTAATTAATGAACACGGAGATCAACTCTGACTTATGTAAAATTTAAATTATGCAAAGTTTGTGAAACATAACTATTATGTAAGTCAGAGACCATTTGTATATTGCTTTCATCAAGATTTACTTATATGATCAACCAATAATCAAATCATAATTTTCAGGAGTTTTTGAGGGCATATTTGGGAAACATTAAATTTGAGAGGATAATTGGATAATTTTTTTAAAAATTATCATAGATAATTTTAAAAAAAGTATTCCAAAAACCTCTCCTAAACATGAAAATTGACAAAAATACTCCCAGCTTGATTGTCACAGAACTAAAAGCTAATGCAAATACTTGATAAGATCCCAGTGAATCTTAATCGAAACCATGTATAGAATAGAACTCTCACAGCACCCATTCATAAAAAGAGAAATAAAACAACTGCACAGAAATTTTCCTACTGATTGTTCCAGGTAAGATTTATGCAAGCATAGTTAAGAAGCAGCTAAGAAAAATTATGGAAAACAAAGAATGAGGAAGGAAAAGTTGTTTAGTTCAAACAAGGGTTTTTCAGGATTAGATTTTTACTTTAAGACAAACAGAAGAAATAATGGAAAAAACAAGGATTTATATTTAAATTTTGTAGATATGGAACCAGGAGAAAAGTTGTTCAAAATGATACAATTACAGGGTGTAAAAATGGGACATTACACAAACAGTGTATACACTCTATTTATTGTAAGCCACCCCTCAGGAAAATATAACAAAATAAGCAAAGCTGGTGTAGTGTGGAGCCAACTGAGAAAGTGATATAATTAAATGGAATAAAAGAGAAATTAGCCAAAACACTAGCAGTATACAAGTTTAAACTATCTAATCAAGTTTAGATAGTGCTTAAACTGATTTTAACTTATGAATTTCGGAGCTATATAGAAATAAATCAATTGATTGAACACCGCAGATATAAAAGGTTTTAGAAAAATTAACAGATGATAAGATAGCATTAATTGCCAAATCATTTTATAAATGAAGATATTAAAAAAGAACTTGACATTTTTAGCATATAAAAATGCATGAGTAGAGTTGATCTAAGATGGTATGGTCACTTGAACAGACTGGGAAAGGAAAAGTTAGCAAAATAATTGTTTAATAGCAGGAAAAGATCCAAAGAAAAATTACGATCCAGATAGATTAATACAGTTAGCAGTACCTTAGATTCTAAGATGTAAGATATAATAATCCTGGCATTATGACAACAGATTAATTTGGAGGAAAACTGTTGTTAGAAAGCTAGTGATCAAGTGTACCATCATAGCATTCTGTATACTCAGGTACACAGCAAGGCTATTGCTTAAAATTTTGTATACTGACTGCACCTTAATACATGGTTTCGATTATGATTCACTGGGATCTTATTAAGTATTTGCATTAGCTTTTAGTTCTGTGACAATCAAGCTGGGGAGTATTTTTGTCAATTTTCATGTTTAGGAGGTTTTTGGAATACTTTTTTTAAAATTATCTATGATTAATTTTCACAGTACTTAAATGTCCTATGTTTTGAATATTAGATTTTATTTTATCAGTGAATGTAAAAGGATTGACCTTAATTTAAATTTGCTTAGTTGTTTTAAGGATACTTGTGACATAAGACTGAATGATATATGCACATAAACACAAGAAAGATATTTAATTAACCAAATATTTCGGTCTGGAAATAGCAGACCATCTTCAGTGGTATTACAAGAACAGTTTAAAAAAAAAATACAAGCTAGAATGCTAACAATAGATCGTTAAAAATAGAACACTCTGTGTGATGTTATATCACTAAGTATGAAATGGAATATTTTGAAGTAGAGACATGATTGAAAAAAAAAAAATAAATAAAATAATGAGTAATCTTGATTAGACTTTCCCAGATTTTTGATATAGATATACAGTCATTACGATTCAGGTTGGGACGATGGAGCAAGGCCTCCACGCTTTCCTTGAACAAACGTTCAAACTATAACGGGATCTATGCAAGAGGTGAGTCCTAGACCAAAAGATGCTGTGGTTAGTTTCAATCCTGTGTTGAGCCAAGACTTTTCAGGTTTGCTGTGAAGAATGGAGGATTGATGTTCTTGGATTCTTTTTTCAAGAGAACGTCCAGTTATCTTTTTTAGATGTTCTCCTCATCCGGTCACCTTCAAATACTCTTACAACTACAGTATAAAGGAAACCAACGTTCACAGATCGTTATATTCTTAAAGAATCAGTCCATCATCCATGTCAAAAAACAGGAATTATAAAATGCCTCATCAGAATAGAAGAGCCAAAACTAATTGTTCTACTTTTGATTATCTACAGAAAGAACTTTCTACTATCCAACAACACATGAAACTCAATGGCTTTTCTGAAAAAAATACTCAACATCTTCTCAATTCTTATAATTCTCCACAAAACAACAAAGTTTCAATACGTCGAGTGCCTATTCCATATATCTCCAGTATTTCAGAACCTATCGCAAGAATTTTAAAGAAATATGATTTAACAGCTATGCATTCACCTATTAACAAATTGTCTTCTCATTTTCCTTCTCCTAAAGACAAATGCTCAACTTTATCTCTTTCTGGAATCACAGTTGCAAGGAATTATCAAATTCCTTGCAACTGTGATCTCTCCTATTTTGGACAGACTGGACGTTGTCTTGAAAAAAGAATCCAAGAACATCAATCCTCCATTCTTCACTACAAACCTGAAAAGTCTGCATTGGCTCAACATGGGATTGAAACTAACAACAGCATCTTTTGGTCCAGGATTTGCCTCTTGCATAGATACCATTATAGATTCGAATGTTTGTTCAAGGAAAGCGTGGAGGCCTTGCTCCATCGTCCCAACCTGAATCGTAATGACTGTATATCTATATCAAAAATCTGGGAAAGTCTAATCAAGATTACTCATTAATTTTTTTTTTTTCAATCATGTCTCTACTTCAAAATATTCCATTTCATACTTAGTGATATAACATCACGCAGCGTGTTCTATTTTTAACGATCTATTGTTAGTATTCTAGCTTGTATTTTTTTAAAACTGTTCTTGTAATACCACTGAGGATGGTCTGCTATTTCCAGACCGAAATATTTGGTTAATTAAATATCTTTCTTGCGTTTACATGCATATATCATTAAATTTGCTTAAGCTGATAATGTAGCTGATCTCAAGTGTTTATCTCAATATTTTTTTATCATTACTAAATTCATGTCTAAATTGGAACATAAATTAGGATAAAATTTGAGATAAAAATAATTAACATGGATATAAAGATGGTAGTCAGCATAGCTTAATCAATATAGATGAAGTTCTTTGGACAGAAAGATCCGAGTTTGAATTTTGCTTGGAACACAAAGGACCTTTATCTAGGATTTTCAACTGAAGGTGAATTAGCCAGTCTCATACAGAGGTGATTGGATTTTTCCTCTCACAAAAACAGGCAAACTGGCCAGAAGAACATGTGCAATTTATGACAGAAAATTTAGATAGGATTAATCATCCTATCATAAGCAGGATCAAGTTTATATGAAGCCAAACGTGGCGCTGACAGGCCATTGAGCCTAATATGAAAGAGAAGATGTATATAATGATGGCAAGAGAAAAAAATCATGATGAGGACATTATGAGAAAATATTTCTTACAATAAATGTTATGAAATTCACCTACCAACCAAAGACAATTCCAAACATCCATGGTGAGATTCAAATCCACAGCCTGTTGGCTGGAAAGCAGATATACTAACCAATTAGCCAACCAGGGAGGCAAGTTACTTTTATGCTGAAAACAATGGATAAACTATATTTCCAAATCAGTGGGAAAGCATTTAGTTTACACATCTATAAAGCTACCTCACTTATCTATAGATCTATATTGATAATATTTCCACGAGGGGGGTTGAAGTGCATTTGGCAGGTCCAAAATATTATGTTTGAACAATCAAACTCTACTAACCGTGTATTAGAAATGAATGAAATATTGTATAATGCAATAGATAAAGAACTGACTGCATTCATACTGCTGTATAAAATGGAAATCTTCCTTAGGTATATACTGAATACAAAAATAGCCACATTGTCCATCATCCATCCTTAAGAAAACATCTTTTGGTCAAGAGAAGCCAGTAATGTGGACTTACACTGAGTCAGCTCAAAATCAACAATCCACAGCACAGGGGTGCATGAAGTGATATTATTATATTATATTATTTGACATGCATGTTCCACTGTCCAGCGAGGTAACTTTATTCATATGCTGTGACTCGCTCTTCACAGCAGTGTGTGAACTGGTGCTGAAAATGGCAGACATAGCTATCATTCTGAGCACCAATTAAGAGAAGGAGTGCATTTTGATGGTTTGCTCTAATTCAGTGTTTCTCAACGTTTTTTGGATCATGCCCAACCTCAACATCTCAAAGATTTTGATGCCCCTCTCCCTCTAGCATAATAGTCAGCCAAGTTCTGAAAAAGTATAATATAAATATGTATAAATATGTACCTAAGGGTCAAAGCTGTATAACTGAGAGGAGACCTCCATATAGCCTTTAAAGGAATGCGGAGAACCGCCCAGGGCTTCTGACCTAATGTCCAATACTCGCCTTCTCGTGGTGCACCCTGTTGGATATCTACTTGGATACTGAACCAACAAGGATGGGCTGGCAATTTGAAATTTAGCCAACCAAATTGTATTCTTATTGGTTAAGCCAAAATAAAAAATGATGGTACAACATGACAAAATTTCGTGCCTGCTGGGGCATTGCCCGGTTAAACAAGGCCCCTGTTGTTTTCGCCAGGGAACCAGGGCGAAAAACGAAAAGTCAGCTACTGGAACAAATCTGAAAACAAACCCCAACTAAACATCACCAGAGTTAAAGATCGTACTATCAACGTGAGAAGCCTGAATGGCAAAGAAATGGAGCTAGATGAGGAATTAGATGAGTACCAGATCGACATGATAGGGGTGACTGAAACAAAAAAGACCAAAACTGGTGAGATCTTTCTGAGCAATAAATTCAAAATGTTATATTCAGGCAATGACAATCAAGGAAAAGAAGGAGTAGCCATAGTATTCAACACAAAATACGAGGCTAATCTTCTTGAATGCCAGTCAGTCTCAAGTAGAGTAATGTGGGCAAATATGAGAATGGGGAACTGGACAATGAGACTTATTTGTGCCTATGGTCCCACAGAAGGTTCTACTAAGGTAGAAGTGGAGGAATTTTTTGTGGCTTTAGAAAAAGCAACTGACACAATGAAAAAGGAAAAGTTAGTCCTTGTAGGGGATCTAAATAGCAGAGTAGGAAATGATTGTGAGACATACAAAAATATTTTCGGAAAATTTGGAGAAAAGAGCAAAGCTAATAATAATGGCAAATATCTGTTGGATTTCTGCTCAGGACATGAACTGGTTATTACTAACAACATATTCCAACATAAAAATGTGCACAAATTCACATGGAGAGAAGAGGCTAGGAATAAGAAAATTCTCATTGACTATGTTATTGTTGATATAGTTCGCCCACCGATTAGAAATCCCTCGACACCTCTGCACATGTCAGAAAAAGGAGAATCCATTCCGATAATAGGGTAATCATTCCGTATTGTGGGACGAGTTGTTTATTATTACAGGTCGGAAAATTAACTTCTCTTTTATGATTATTGTAGTTAACTATGTTGCTTGTATAACAGTTGGAAAAATTTACCAATAAAGCACGTGATTTCGCGTGTTGGCGACCAATTCGTACGTCCTTCGTTTCTTTCTCCCCTTCAGCATGAATCGACTATTCTTGGCAAGACGCCAACTAGGGACTTACAAACCATGGGCGAACTATAGTGATGTTTTCTCCCTGGTGCAGGACACCACGGTGTACAGAGGATTTGAAATCGGAAGTGATCACTATTTAGTCTTGAGCAGGATAAAATTGAATTTCATATTGAAAAGAATAACATGTAAGAAAGTTTTAAAGCAAATAAAAGTTGAGCAGCTCTCAGATGTGAACTGTAGACTAAAATACACAAAGATTATTGAAGAAAAAATTAAAGGGTTTGAGAACAGGAATCAAACCTTGGAGATTCAGTGGCAAACCCTGAAGAAAACATTGATTGATTCTGCCAGAAGAGGCATGTGGTGAGGTTGTCTGCAAGGATAAAAAAAATCAGCACTCCCTGGTGGACAAAGGAAGTTAAAGAGGCAGTGAAGGAAAAGAAGAAAGCATATCAAAAGTTCCTGTCAAATAAGTCAGCCTGTGCTCTTAGAAAATATAGAGACAAATGCAAGAATGCTAAACACTGTGTAAAACTAGCTAAACAAAAGTCATGGGAAGACTTTGGCAAGAATATAAATATCAAGAAGGTGGCAAAATATTCTGGAGGTTGTTGAAGAAGCTTAGGAATGAAGGAAAGAGTGCTGTAATAGGAGTTAGAGATGATAAAGGTGACATAAAAATGGGAGAAAAAGATATCCTTGAAGTATGGAGTAATTACTTTGAAAAACTGCTAAATGAAACAAGCAGTGATGACAACACAGTGGTAAAAAACACTGACCAGGCATGCAGTCAGGAATATATATCCATACTTGAAGTAGAAAAAGCCATCAAAGGCTTGAAATGTGGAAAGGCAGTGAGAATAGATGATATTCGACCAGAAATGCTGAAGTATGGTGGTATAAGAGTCTTACAGTGGCTGCACTGCATAGTTCAGAAACAATTCCCAATGATTGGAGTAGAGCTCTCATATTACCCATATATAAAAAGGGAAATAAAACAATGTGAGAATTACAGAGGTATTTCCCTACTGAGTGTTCCTGGCAAGATCTATGCAAGTATGCTTGAGAAACAATTGAGAAGAATTGTGGAAGAAAAGCTTGGTGAAGAACAAGCTGGATTCAGGCCAAATAGAGGCTGTCAGGATCAGATCTTCACTTTACAACAAATAGTCGAGAAAGCATGGGAATATAACAAAGATCTCTATTTAAGTTTTGTTGATTTGGAAAAAGCATATGACAAGGTGCCAAGAGAGAAGCTATCCAATATGCTGCAGTTATATGGTGTCAATGGGGCATTATATCAAGCAATACTTAGTCTTTATTTGAGTTGTAAGTCAGCAGTTAGAATTGAAGGTAGTACAGGAAGATGGTTTAATGTTAATTCTGGTGTGAGACAAGGATGTACATTATCCCCTCTGTTATTCATTATCTATATGGATCACATTATGAAGGAAAGTGGTATTAAACATGATATCAAAATTGGAGATGTTAATGTTAGCTCTTTGCTTTATGCGGATGATGTTATACTTCTAAATAAATCCACTACAAGTCTGCAAGATTCTCTGACTAAATTGAGTAGCTGTTGTAATAGATATGGTATGAAGGTCAGCATTAAAAAGACAAGGACGATGGAAATAGGTAGAATTGTTGAAAATGTCAACTGTGTTGTGAACGGGGAACCTGTGGAACAAGTAAAACATTTCAGCTACTTAACGATTTTTAGTGAAGATGGTAAAATAAATATAGAAATAGACAACAGAATCAGCAAAGCTGGTATGGTAGGAAGTCAACTGAATAAATTCATATGGAATAAGAGAGAAATTAGTCAGAACACTAAATTAGCTGTATACAAGACAGTGTTCAAACCAGTTTTAACTTATGGATCTGAGAGCTGGGTCAGAAGTAAAACACTTGACCAAAGACTAGAGACAGACCGCAGATATGAGAGTCCTGAGAAAGATTATAGGCGTGAACAGATGGCATCAATGGCAATATCATATTAAAAGCGAGGATATTAGGAAAGAACTTGACATTGTCAGCATCTAGGAATGCATTAGCAGAGCTAATCTCGGTTGGTATGGTCACTTAAACAGAATGGGTGAGGAAAGATTAGCAAAACAAGTGTTCTCTGCCAGGTTGGCAGCAAAACCACCCAGAGGAAGACCAAGATATTGGTGGATTAATACGGTACAAAGTGCCTTAGACGATATAAATATAAGATCTGATAATGTTGGAGTCTTGACAAGTAACAGACTGATTTGGAGGAAAATTGTAGATTGGAAGTTAGTAATGATGTAATTTTTTTCATGTAGTACTATCATATCCTGTACACCCTTCAGGGTACATGACAGGAATTTGATGATGATGATAAACCAAAATATTCAAATTGCCCCACGTTGAGAAACACTGCTCTAATGGAAGGTTTGCTTATTTTGATTACTAGCTGGAGTTGTAGTGTTATGATATCCCATATGTGGCACAAATAGAGCAACACATTTTGCTGTGTGTGTATGACAAAGTGACATTAAAACTGGCACAATACACATTCATTCTGCTGACCAAGAAAGAATATGAGTTGTATTTTGGACATAAAATGGGAGATCTGGACCGGACCCAGGCTCTGTGTTGATAGGTGTGAATGGTGTTTAAAAGGATGGTTAAAGAGTACACATCAGTGTCACTTGCTATCCCAATAGTATGGATGGAATGGCGAGAGAACTTAAAACCATGCAAGTGAGTGCTACATCATTTTAACACATCATCGTTTTTCATAAAGAGTAAAACATGCAATAAAATAAGCTTGCTTTCAGTAATGAGACCAGGCTTCATGACATCACACTGTAAGTTCATGCATCCCTAAGACACAGACTGCAGAGGAAATTAAAGAATGATGAGTTTGAAAAGTGTAGCACTGATTTCTTGAACCACACCTAGGATTTCAGCTAACAAATTATACAAGCATCTTATCTGATAATCTAAGCAAAGTTGAATGACTGTGATGTGAATTTTACCAAAAACAAACTAAACTATTAAGGTTGCAATGCTGGAATATCCATAAACGAAAACAAAGATCACTTCATTTCAGAAGCATCAGCAAAAATTCGATTTCCATTCCCCCCTTTTGAGTAGTAATCATGTGTTTTTCAATGATGTTAAGGTAAATATAAATGCTGGACAGAAAACATGACCCAGATAAATGGAATTTGTCTTTAAGATGCATTTGATTTGAAGACTGTGGTTCTATGCACTTCGAAATAAATCTCTTTCTCTGTATTTCAATAGCATTATCATCATTGCCTGATATGCATTATCTTCAAGGGATGCAGAGAACTATGATAGAACTAAACAATTAAGTTTTATTATTACTTTTCTATTAACTCTTTTCCACCCCAACACTAATCTGTCATTTGTCATCCCCAATATGGTTAAATTTTATATTTCAGTCTTCTCAAGTATAATTAATTGCAATTCCCCTTGATTTTAGTATTTCTTTATGCTTTTTTCCTGCCATTCTAGTATCAAAGATCTTTTTTGCTAACTTTCCCTCTCCCATAATATTTACGTAACCATATCACCTTAGGTGAGCCATAGAACCACTACATTGTCAAGTAGTTCCTTTCTAAATTCTTCATTGTTAATGGTTCTGGCACTGATGTCATCTCTCATTCCCATAATTTTTCTTACAGTTCTCATATTCTGTAGTCTCTATTTTGATCAATATTTTATTTCTAAAGTAACTCTGAGATCCATAAGTTCAAACTAGTTTGAAGTCTATTTTGTATATTGCAAGTTTAATGTTTTGGCTAATTTAACTCTTATTCTAAATTGATTTTTTTAAGGTTCTGTTCACATTTGCACCTAATTTGCATCTTATCATATGCTTTTGTCAGATCTACGAGTACAAAACTTAAGTATAGATCTTATATTCTCATTTTATTTTCAGCTACATGTTTTAAAGTAAAAATATGATTCTGACATCTGTTTGTCCTGAACTTAACTTTTTCTTTCAAATTTTTTTAGCCTCATATGAAGTCTTCTCGGAGGCCTGTGTAGCTCAGTGGAATTGCTGCTTGTCCTCTGCGCTTCGTCACTCGAAGTCAGACTTAAGTTCAAGTCTAGTTGCTGACTGGAGGAACTTTTTCTAAGCCTTCGACCGCTTCCCGAGTTAGTCGATCTCCGGGAAAGCAGGTTTTTCCTCCCAGAAACTCGGGTTTTTTATCCTGTAAACTCAAGAATATCGATCGTAGCACCCACATTATTTCAGACTAACATATCTTGTTAGGGTTAGGTATCAGGAGATGGCAACACTTGTTTGCTAGCTTCTTCATCGGTGGCTGCTATAATTAGTGATAGACATGGGCCAGCTATCTCTGATTGGCTACTGGTGGAGATTGAACTGCTCACTCAGTCTCCAAAAGCTAGATAGGTTATAAAGGCCTCGCCTACTCCCTATTAAAGAATAAAAGGCATTAGCTAGCTTAAGTCTTCTTTCCTCCTAATGGCTGGTGGGCAGCATAGTGGTCAATAGTGGTTCTTTTGTGCAGTTAATTTGACTGTCTTATAATTCATCCATTTTTGATGTCACTCTTGTGAAGTGTGCTTACCTGAAACACTTTCCTGAATAAATATAAATCTTAAAACAAAAATCTTGATAAATAAATAAAAATCTTGCCTTGAACTCAGCAGAGATTTTTCTTTATAATTCTTGCATTCAATTTTATTTCTCTTTTTACAGATGGATACTAAATAGATCTAATTTTCTGGATCTAACCTTGTAAATGTTGAATTGTGAAGTGCACCCAACATAAAACTTTTATTCCTCCATGTGTGAACATTTCACATTAAATATCATCTCCTCTATCTTTTCACATTTCAGAGAGCTTTCTTCAATACTGAAATGTTTGTTCCTATGATGCATTCCTGGATATTTTTTACCACTGTTTCTAACTTATTATGTTTAATGATTTTCAACCTAACTACTCCAGATATCCAGAATATTCTTCAGTTTTTATATCACCTGTACTCATCTCTCATTATTTTTACATTAGTTTTTCTTCTATTTCTAAGCTTCTTTTTCAATACTGATATAGACGATAAATGCCTTCAGAACAGTTTGCTTCAAGACGCAAACTGTTCTGGAGGCATTTATCGTCTATATCAGTCAGTGGTCTCCAAACTTTTTGCCGTGAGGGCCACATTGGATACTTCAGCACTGTTCTGCAGGCCATAGTAAAAAAAACCTCTAGAACTAGATATATGAGCTTTATTGAAAGTAGATAAAAACTGATTACAGAGTATGTGAGATTAAATTATCATATAATAATGACAACGAACATTTATCAGCAAATTTTTGCTAGTCGTTAGTTTTTCAACCGAATATATACCGACAATTTACATGCGACTTTTTTTTAATTTCATATAACTTCAAGTTTTTTGTCAATGAATGCAGATCGGGAAATTTTGTTTTTATTTCATTTTTTGCTCGTTAGTTCATTTTAACTGTGTTTTTACTGACTTTTTAAGTGTTCTTATTTCGTGCGACATAAATTTTTTTTGTTGATAAAAAAGTTTATTCGGATGTAACTTTTTTATTTCATTTTGAATTCTTTTAAATTTTTTTTTTTTTTTTTGTTAGCTCATTTTAACCGACTAGTCAGAAAGACCGTAACTTGGATTACGGTTACTTTTTGCTATTTGGGAATATATTTTGAACATAATTTTAATTAATGCATTTGAAATCTATCAACACCCTGTTTTTTTTTTTTCATGGATTCTTATTGAAAAATTAGTCCAATTGGCGGGCCGGATAAAATCATATCGGGGCCGTAGTTTGGAGACCCCTACTCTATATTCTTCTCAAGGTCTAACTGTTATTTAGCTAATTTACATATAAATTTGCTTTCTTACAGTTTCCTCTGCATTCTCTAAGGGTATGATTTATTTTCCACGACTACCTCTTTCACTTCTTGCATCCATTGTGCAGTTCTGATTCTTCTATCATAAGGTTTGGTTTACAAAATGTAATTTTTTCATCAATGTTTGCATTTTTAAGTCTACACTTAACTAGTGAAAACTTATCAACTTTGTGAATCTTCTAAAAACTTCATTTTGTACATACTGGTTTTTCAATTTATTTTTAATAATATTCCTTTTTATCCTTCTCTAAAGTAAATAAATGATGATCATATTTTAATTTTTCTTTTTATACTCGAACCAGTGAGAAGATATCACTATCAATAATAAGAGCCAGTAAGATTTTTCTTCCATCGTGTTTATTCTCTCCATGTGAATTTATGCACAACTTTACATTGGAACATGGTGTTGGTGATTACTAGTCATTAGTTATGCAATCTTCTTCCAATTTTTCAAAAACATTCTATGTGTTTATTCTGGAGGCATTAATTTTCTATTGTTTAAGTTTCCAACAAGAACCAGCTTCCCCCCACCCCCTCCCACATATCAGCTTTCTTTCTAATGACTCAAAAAATTCCTCTACTTTTCTTCCCTACTAGAATCTATAGGACTATAGGTACAAATAAGTCTTACTGTTAAATTTTCCATTTTGAAATTTGTCCACATTTCCTTGAAATTACCTTCACTCAACACATTTACTTTCATATTTAACGTTGAATAATATAGATGCTCTATCATTTGTCATAAGTGCTAGTTTTATAGTTCCACATAAACCATTTCTTGACTGAGAATTCCACATGTTAAGCAACCTCCCAGAATAAGGCTGCATGGTCACTTTCCCCAACAGTGGTAGAGTTGCTGCTGTAGTTAGATTATTATCATCTAAGACCACCATGGAGTCAAAGACTTATCATGGGAGATCTCTTTGTCATATTCACAGCACATCATACTGTGCCTTAAATACATTCAAATTATCTGCATACACCACACCCTCAGGCAATGCATTCCAATCATTCACAACTTTCCATGCAAAAAAGTTTCCAGTTTCTCACCCCCCCCCTTGCTCACATTCTCTTTTTAAAGCTTCCAGGAATGGCCTCATGTTCTCCCCATTTCCGACAATTTTATAAAAAAGTGCTTCAACATCAATGCTGTAACAACCCCTTATCAACTTGTACACATCTATTCATATCACCACTCTTCCTTGTATCCACTAGACTGCGTAAATTGCATCTTCTCAACTTTTCTTCATACTCAGCATTCCAGAAATTACCTTAGTCAATTGCCTCTTGGATCCTTTCCAATACCTTTCATCCTTTTGAAAACCAGATGACCTTTTCAAATTTGAAAACAGGTCACTTGAAATCTGTGCACAGTGATCCATATTATGGATAGATCTTCTGATGCTATTACCAGATCTAACACACTCAAACATCTAGACCCCTCCATCATGTGCTGTTTCAGGTCATTATCCCTTACTAACTTATAAATTATCTTTTGATCTTGCCATCTGCTCTTTCCTCTTTCTAATCTATATCCCCATAGTTGAAGTGTCATAATAATTGCTCAACCTGCACTCATTGCTAATCTGCTGATGCACAGCATCCACATCATCCAGACCCCTAAGTCTAAAGCAGCAACCAACAGTATATTTTGTACTACTAGCTTTCATCTCACACCAGATAGCTTCAAATTTAAAGTGATAATTACCATAGATATTACATAGAAATGTAACATCTATGGTAATTTTGATTACTGAAAAAGGTGCAGGGCAGTAGAGCAATTTTATTCATGTGTGAATTCTGTACTTGAAGATTAATCACATATCAGTAGTCAGACACACCTAGATGAAAGTACTTTCAAGGTAAAAGAAAATTTTTTAATTTTCAATTTTTCTTTTCTTGTTCAGTGGTAATCAAAAACAAATAACAGTTTGTCCTGGCCATGCTAAAAACAAGTAACTAAAGAATACTTTGTTGCTGAGGAATACTTTATGTTATACAACAAAAACAAGTTCACTAACAGAAAAGTGGTTTAATAATAAAAATATGTAGTACAAATATATATATATATATATATACACACGCAAAAAATTACCTTTAAATCCAAATCGTGGGTTGTTTCAATGAATGGCAGAATATGCGCTGTGTATAACTCAGGCGTTTCGTTCACAATATAAGTAGATGATAAAACAGATTTGGCATATTCAGGAGATAGAATATCTGTTGCTAAAGGAAAATCATAAAACTGGATATGAGTTTCATTTAACTGTTTTCCTTAACTTATAACTGTGAAAACAATTATAAAACCAGGCAATAAATATTATATTCTTTCACTTTATAGAATGCTCATACTAACTAGGATATATTTAACATTTGTATATTTGATTCAAGAATATTACTTGAATTTGCAACAATTGGCAGTTTGATTCTGGAGCTAAAAGTTTTTATTCTTAATAGAGGCTAAATTAATAGCTCAGTGGAAGTGGCTTTTGCATTCAGCGCGCATGATCGCCCGAAGGTTCAGGTTCAAATCTAGTCGCCGACTAGAGGAACATTTCATAAGCCTTTTTTCGACCGTTTTCCGAGTTAGTCGACCTCTGGCACGGGAAAGCGGGTTTTTACCTCCCGAAATTATTTTATAATTGTCATCACATGACCCCTCCAAGGAATCCAAAGACTCATCGAGGCAGTTTTTCGTCCTATAAATCCAAGAACCCACACTATCTCAGACAATAAACATATAGTGTTAGGCTGCCTCTCTCTGCTGGATAGTGGTAGCCTTGGGCCAGCTATTTCTAATTGGCCTCCGATGGAGATTGAACTGCCATCTCAGTCTCCAGAAGTTAGGGCTAAAATGGCCCCACCCACTCACTGTAACGGAATCAAAGGCGTTCGCGCGCGCGTGTGTGTGTGTGTGTGTATATATATATGTATATATATATATATATATATATATATATATATATATATATATATATATATATGGATTTAACACCACTTACTCGGATGCAAGTTCATTTATAAGGGCAAGTGAAAGCGAGTTCTTTTATAAAAAGTGGCGGAAGTTAAGCCGAGAGACACGCAAATAGACGATGTGATGTCTTAGCGCAACCCAACAAACTTCGCTTTCAATTTTATTTTTGTTTGAACTTACTTAAAAAATTTATAAACTCATGAAATTTGAAGAAGAGATGGTTTTACAGAGCATCGTCCCCTATTTGTAGATCATCCAAAATATGAAATCTATTACTCTTTAGAACTGCCAGTATCCAGTTTATGTAAGATATTCGCGGCGGTTGATGTTTGAACTCTTAACATCCTCTGATAATCAGAAATGCTTTAAATAGATATATTTTATAACTTACTATCTACAGCACTAGATGATGGTGATATATCTACAGAACCTTTATCTACTGCCTTTAGTGGTCTGTGCTTAGTAAGATATTGTGAAGATGTTCCTGGAATCGCCTCTGAAATATCAGTTAGACAATCACTAAACCTAGCTCTTTTTTGTGGAGGGGAGTTATCGCTAGAATCTTGACTTAATTCAGCCATTTTGCGGTTTGAAAACAAACAATGACTGCAGCGCCATCGTTGCTAACCAGTTGATAGACTACATACCTTTTTTGGGAAAACTTTTCCTCTGTACGAATTCCAGAAATGCTTTAAATTGCCCGTTTTAATGTTAGATATTATTTTAAAAATTATTGATGCAAAAAAATCTTGGAGTTTGTTGAACGAATGTATTTGAGCTAAGTAGAACAAAATTCCTGAAGTTTAAAAATCCTTTCTTGATCCATATTTGAGGGAAACACGTGGATCAAATCCTCTGACGCTATATATAATCAAATACAGAGGACTTGATTGTCAATGAAATCTCACGGCGGTATTGTCTTGGGGGGGGGGGGGGGCACAGGAATGAAAAAATCAAATGGAAAATATTTAATGTGGAATTGGCAGAAGATTTTAATAGACCTAAAAATCAACTTGAGGAAATTCCGGGGATGGTGGAATTGGAAAGTTGAAGAGGTTAGAAGCGCTTAAAGCTAGTTAAGGACATAACAGCAGCAACAAAATATATACCACGAGTGAAAAAAAAAAAAAAGAATTGATGACAATTTTAGATGAGAAACAGGTCATAGAAAAATTATAGAGTATGAGATGGGAAACAGTTATAAGCAGAGAAAAGTGACTAGTATAGTATGAAGGGAAAATTAGGATATCAGAGGAGACTAGCACTATGTTAAACGGACAATCCTAAGGATTTTTTTTTTTTTTTTTTTGGCCAGAAAGAGAAGAGAAGGAATGGTTTTGGACCTAACTAGATAGAACAAGTGATTGAGTGGCCAATTTGAATAATATAGTAGTAGAGCTGTTCAGTGAATTTCATTCTAAAGAGGGAATCATAATCCAAAAGGGGAAGTTGATATATTTACAATACTAAGTACTTTGTCAGCAAAACCGGTGGTACTGGATGAAATTTCCCCTTATTCATAAGGTAATGTGTTAAAGACTAACAGGCTCAATTCTCTCAGCTGTTTAATTAAAGCCTTGAACTAGAATAGTCCTTGTGGTGAGGGGAGTCAAAGGAAGGTGAGGTAGTGCATCTATAAGGATAAGAGAATGGAAGCTTTAAACTATAGACTAGTTTATATTCTGTAATTATTGGAAAAATTGGTAAGAGCTCACATACAAAATTGGGCAGCTGTCATGATCAGCACGGATTTGTTAAAGGGCACTCTTGTTTCAGTAATCTAAATTTTTATAATAAAGTAACAACAGTAGTAAATGAGGGAAATGTTTGTTATGTATTTTTTTCTGATTTTACAAAAGAATTTGATAGAAACACATGAAAAAACATATCTAAACTGCTATGTATAGGTTTGGATATTAAGTTGGAATGGATTGGCAGTTTTCTCTGATAAATATTAAAGCACAGAAACGCAATATCAGGTAACGGGAAACTAATCAGGTTCCACACTGCTCTGTGCTAGGAGGGCATTACTTTTCAACATTCATATTGATGGTATTGTCACCAAAATTTAGGAAGATATTTGCGGATGATTTGAACCTGGAGAATGTAATTGGGTGAAGTGATGATATGGTGCCACTGCAGGAGATTGAATAAGCTATAAACGTGGCCAAATAAATGGGGATGTTGGTTTAATATTGCTAAATGTAAGGTTTTGAATTTCGGGCTTGGCAGAGTATACACTGCTAGAAGTGGAAGAAGCACGAGATCTTTGAGTTATGCTGGATTGAAATTTGCAAAGGCAGTAAAGACAGACGCCTACTGCAACATCAAGATCATTTATCAACAAAGATAAACTGGTAGTGATTCCATTGTATTAGGCTGTGATCTGGATTACCGTGTTCAAATCTATTCACTAGGATTTGGAGGAGATAAAGACTTTAGAAAAGGTATAAAGGCGGTTGAGAAAACTGATTTCACAGTTGTGGAATGCTAACTATAAGGATAGATTGAATTCATGTAATCTCCAGGGAAGGCCTGTGTAGCTCAGTGGAAGTAGCACTTGCATCCTCTGAGCTAGGGCTCCCCCACCCTGAAGATAGACTTAAGTTTAAGTCTATCTGCCAACTGGAGGAATTTTTTCTAAGCCTATCTTCGACTAGCCCCGGTTAGTCAATCGCTGGCATGGGGAAGCGAGTTTTTATTATCAGGATTTTCGTCCCATAAACTCAAGAAAATCAACCTTCAAGCCCACATTATTTCAGACAGTAACACATCCTGTTAGTGTTAGGTACCAAGAGATGGCAACACTTGTTTTCTCTTCTCTTCATAGGTTGCCGCTAATAATCAGCGATAGTCATGGGCCAGCTATCTCTGATTGGTTTCTGGTGGTGACTGAACTGCTCACTCAGTCTCCAAAAGCTAGATAGGGTTAAAATGCCTCGTCTACCCCTATAAAGGAATAAAAGGCATTAGCTGATTAATCTCCAGAGTTTGGTAGATACAAGATGAAGGTGTGATAACGTTTAAGCTTCGAAAGTGGATACAAAAGAGATATCAGCTGGAACATAAGGAAGGAGCAAGAATT